>NC_045956.1:5802019-5914519 GCF_010909765.2 Amblyraja radiata
AACGTAAATCTGAGACATTAAAAAAAAACCTGTAGATGCTGTCAATCTGAAATAAAAACTGAAAATGCTGGAAATACTCAGCAGGTCAGTCAGCATCTGTGGAAAAGGAGCAGAGTGAAGGGGCTGTCCCACTTGGGCGACCTAATCTGCGAGTTTAGAAGAGTGTCTTTGAACTTCAAGCTCGCAGCATGGTCAACACATGGTCCTAGGAGGTCCCATGAGGTCACTGGAACTCTCCTTCATGCTCAAGGGAAATTCCCGAATACTTGCAGCCTCAGCTAGGTCATGGAAAATTTTTCAGCATGCTGAAATATTTTCCGTGAGTAAAATTTGGTCGGCATGGTTCTTTTTGACTCGTAGTGCAGTGGAGTGGGGTCGCTATTTAGTTACAGGCAGTCGAGGGCAGCCATCGGCAATCTCCTTCGCTGACCGGGCATTTTGATTGGCTCATTGGAGTTTTCAGAACCGGGGAAAACTGACCGGCAGGTAAAATGCCTGCTAAACTTTATTATACTTCTTAAAAGTGTCTCCAATCCTTCGCTCCCCCTCTCTCCCCCTCTCTCCCCCTCCCTCCCCCTCTCTCCCCCTCTCTCCCCCTCTCTTCCCCTCTCTTTCCCCCCCCCCTCCACCCCTCCGCGCTCTCTAAAGGACTTACCGTACACCATGCTTTAGCTGTCATAATTACAGCGCCAACCTTCCTGTTCATCGCGGTGTGTGTCTGTATCACCTTGGCTTTGCACCACGGGAATTTTTTAGACAGCGCTCCCCCTCCGCTTGCCCTGGCCCCCGCCTTTGCGATTTGTGTGTGTGTGTGTGTGTGTGCGTGTGTGTGTGTGTGCGTGTGTGTGTGTGTGTGTGTGTGTGTGTGTGTGTGTGTGTGTGTGTGTGTGTGTGTGTGTGTGTGTGTGTGTGTGTGTGTGTGTGTGTGTGTGTGTGTGTGCGCGCGCTTGCGGTCGGTCGATCCAGCTCGCGGCTTCAACGCGGGTGGTCGATCCAGCTCGAGGTTTTCCAGGCAAGTGCCCTCGAGCTAGAAGGTCGAAGGCGCTCTTCTTAACTCGCGGATTAGGTCGCCACAGTGGGACAGCCCCTTTACTGTTTCAACTTGAAAAATATTCACCAGAATAGTGCAAGAACATGCCGTGGGTTGAACTGCTTTCTTGAACTGCCATAGTCTAGGTATGTTGCAAAGCCTACCTGAAGCGTCTTTGAAAATCTGCCGCTGCGGGTGTGCGCGATTTTGGCGCCGTTTAGAGGGGGCGGGTTTAAAACGCGATTTTCTCTAGGCTGTTCAAATCGAAGATGTTCAGCCTAGTTAATTATTAACGAAAAATCGCTGGAAGACCCCGTCGCAAAAGCTATTATTAGGTTTAAAGGCCTTGAATAATAGTTATAGTAGTTTAAAAATCAATCTCTAAACCCGCGACCGCCAGCAACCGCAGGGTCTCATAAAGCAGACAGCTGAAGGTAGGTTGTATATTTTTACATTAAAAAGGGCTTCTAAAGATCCCTTTATACAAAGTTTAATATTGCGAGTAGCTCATTTTGGGCCCATTATATCGCGCAGTATTTTTCTGGGCATTTGGGGCACAAATCTACCGCAATGTGAACGTTCTAAACCAGCGCGTTCCACAGGGACCCACTGGAAAGCTGATTTAAATGGGCATTTATTTACAGCAATTAAACACTGAATTCCTTCCATTTGGCCTATAAATTAATGTAAATGAGATTTAAAAATCATGTTTTATTGTGAATTATTTGTGAATATTATTTGGACATTTAGGCTATTTAAAAATGTTAATCATTTATTAAGAAATGGATAGATGTTTAGATCTAGTAATTGAAGTCTGAAATTAGCTACAATTAGGTAACTAACTAATTATATGCTTTAATTTCAGGTCATCCAAGTAAGCTTATTTTATATTTGTTTCAGAATGCTTCAATCTATGATAACTGAAAATTTCATTCAGTTCTCTTAATTTTTAAGAAAGTTATGGGCTTTTGACTGTTCACGATCACAACTTTTTTGTTATGTCCATAGAAAATCAATAGGGAACAAGATGCTCATTTCCGAGTATGAAAATGGCCATAACTTTTTAAATACTTGAGATATGAAAGTGAATTAGGTGTCAAATTAAACTTATTTTTATGCTTTATCTGATGGGATAAATTACAGACTTGATTTTTAAAATCTCAAAATTTTGTAACATTGCTACATCGTCCACCTAACTTTTTTTTGGACTCAGGTGAATTTATCAATAGCTAACAAGTTGCAGGACATCACCTGTAAGAGAACGTGCTGTAACTGTCCAGCCCACTAAAATCGCCTTCTCCAGAATGAAGAATGAGAGAGAACAGAATTCATTTGTATAACACGGAACAGAATGCAAATTTCTGTTGAAAATGCCGGAAGTACACAATAGTTCAGGCTGTATTTGTGGAGAGACAAATAAGTGTGACCTTTCATCAGAGTACATAAAAATAGAGATATAACTGACTAGAAATTGCATGTGTCTGGGGGTATAAAACGGGAATTGATCTTGGAGATACAAGGAATCGTAGATGCAAGTGTACAAAAAAAGGCACAAAGTGCAGGATTAATTTACAGGGAGAACTCAACTGGAGAACTTGGATAGGTAATATTTCAGGTCAGGTGCTTTCTTCACACTGATTGTGGTGGTGGTGGGGGGGGGACTGGAAGAGAAGAGGGACAGGACAAAGCCAGGCGAGTGATAGGTGGATACAGGTGTGGGGAGAAGAGGTTGATAGGCAGGTGGTTAGACAAAGGCCAGAGTTGAAATGACAAAAGGTGTAAGACAGGGATTGAGGAGGTGGCATTGTGGAGCCAGAGGAAGGAATATGGGTGAAAAGAGTTGAGTAAGGGAAGAAATGGGTGCAAGTTCAGATGAGTAGAGGGGGGAGAGTAAAACAAAGAAAGGTTGTTTGTAGATTAGTTATCTAAAATTGGAAAATTCATTGATCGTGCTGTTAGGTTGTAAGCTACCCCAAATAAAAATGAGATGCTGTTCCTTCCTCCACTTTGTTCGTGACCTCACTCTGGCAATGGAGGAGGCCCAGCACAGAAAGGTCAGTTTGTGACTGGGAAGGGGAGTTAAATGGTTAGTGACAAGGAGATCCAGCAGGCCTTTGGAAACAGAATATTACCTTGCCTGCCTCTGTATAATTAAGACACTTGTACATAGTTAGGCCACTGACCAGTGAGCCCAGGCCCTCTAGCCCTGGCATTCCTGGCAATTTCCTCTGATAGCTGCCGCACTTTTAATTTCAGTGGCTCCCTTCCTCCTCCACTGCGTCACTTCACTGGAATCTAGCAGCCTCTGAGAACCACCCACCTCTACTGCCTGGGTCATGGCCAAAGAGCACATTCCACATCTTTATAGAGACTGGCTTCTCTATTGCAATGTAGAGGCTGGCTTCCTGCACCGGCAGAACCTCACCCTACGGCACGGTGGCGCAGCGGTAGAGTTTCTGCCTTACAGCGAATGCAGCGCCGGAGACCCGGCTTCGATCCTGACTACGGGTGCTGTCTGTACGGAGTTTGTACGTTCTCCCCGTGACCTGCGTGGTTTTTCTCCGAGATCTTCGGTTTCCTCCCACACTCCAAAGACGTACAGGTTTGTAGGTTAATCAGCTTGGTAAATGTATAAATTGTCACTAGTGGGTGTAGGATGGGCTAAAGGGTCTGTTTCCACTATATCTCTAAACTAAACTAAACTAAACTAAACTAAACTTCCAGCACACGCTGCCCTCAGGACGGCTGCTATGGAGAGGAGATGGTTGCCTATCAATTTGCAGAGTGTGGATTTGCAAAGACAGTCTGGAGAGGTTTGCAAAGGTCCCTGTCACAGTTTATTCCGAACAGCTCCGACACAGGGGACTCTGTGATTTACGGACTGTTCCCAGGGACACATTCAGAGACTGACATCGAGTGCTGCTGGAAGGTCATCAATTTGGTGAAAGACGCTCTTTGGTCTGCCCGAGCGTTGTTCCCCACCCAGCAGAGCGAGATGTCCGTCAGGGAATGTTGCCGACTGGCCCACTGCAGACTGCAGGAGTACGTGCTGAGGGACGCACTGAAGCTCGGTGCAGCCAAAGCCAAGGCTCGGTGGGGAGGGGGGGACCACAGTCTAGGGTCCTTCCACTGCTGGACATGGGGAGCAGGGTGTGGTGGAGACGCCCCTCAAAAATAAGGGAAGGGATTGCACGCCAGTGGGCCACATGAGTGGCAAGGGTGCGGGATAAATTTGTGTAAACAGTATTGAATGTATGTATAGCCTCCGAGAATGTTGGATGGAGTCTTGTAAGGATCATGTATTGGATACATTTATTTCTCGAATAGAGTATATTTTGACATTTTTTGAATAGTAGAGGCTAACTTCACTATTGCAATGTAGAGGCTGGCTTCACTATTTCACAACTATTGCTCATAACCAGGACTTGAATCTCCAGACTGCTGGTGTTTAGCTCGTTTTAAGTACCAAAGAATAATCAGTAGTTAATTCCAAGCTACATGTTATTGATTTTGCAATACAAGATTTATGACATTTGTAGGAAGGAACTGCAGTTGCTGGTTTAAACCGAGATAGACACAAAAAGCTTCAGGTTCCTGGGGGTCAACATCTCCGATGACCTCTCTTGGACCCACAATACCTCAACTCTGGTCAAGAAGGCTCACCAGCGTCTCTTCTTCCTGAGGAGACTGAAGGTCCATCTGTCTCCTCAGATCCTGGTGAACTTCTACCGCTGCACCATCGAGAGCATCCTTACCAACTGCATCACAGTATGGTACGACAACTGCTCTGTCTCCGACCGGAAAGCACTGCAGAGGGTGGTGAAAATTGCCCAACGCATCACCGGTTCCTCGCTCCCCTCCATTGAGTCTGTCCAAAGCAAGCGTTGTCTGCGGAGGGCGCTCAGCATCGCCAAGGACTGCTCTCACCCCAACCACAGACTGTTTACCCTCCTACCATCCGGGAGGCGCTACAGGTCTCTCCGTTGCCGGACCAGCAGGTCCAGGAACAGCTTCTTCCCTGCGGCTGTCACTCTACTCAACAATGTACCTCGGTGACTGCCAATCACCACCCCCCCCCGCCTCCCACCCCCGGACACTCCTCCCACAGGAAAAGCACTATGACTATATACATGTAAATAGATTTATTTATTGAAATCATATTCTATGTCGCTCTTCCAGGGAGATGCTAACTGCATTTCGTTGTCTCTGTACTGTACACTGACAATGACAATTAAAGTTGAATCTGAATCTGAAAAACCTGGAGTAACTCGGCGGGTCAGGCAGCATCTCTGGAGAAAATGAATAGGTGACGTTTCAGGTCGAGACCCTTCTTCAGACTGAGAGTGAGGGGAAAGGGAAATGAGAGACATAGACATAAACATAGAAAATAGGTGCAGGAGGAGGCCATTTGGCCCTTCGAGCCAGCACCGCCATTCATTGTGATCACGGCTGATCGTCCCCTATCAATAACCCCATGCCTGCCTTCTCCCCATATCCCTTGACTCCACTAGCCCTAGAGCTCTATCTAACTCTCTCTTAAATCCGTGGGGGCAGCCCGGTGCGGGGCTGAGACGCTGCCGTGTGGGTGGCCTGGCTACCGGCTGGAAGGCGCTCCGGTGAGGGCGGACCGGCTCCCGGCTGGAAGGCGCTCCCGTGGGGGCAGCCCGGTGCGGGGCTGAGACGCTGCCGTGTGGGCAGCCCGATGCGGGGCTGAGACGCTCTCGTGTGGGCGGCCCGGTGTGGGGTGGAGACGGTGTTCCGGCGGCTGAGGCGGCGTTCTGGCGGCAGCGACCTGGATCTGGGGCTCGGCCGCGGGCCAGTGGATGACAATGTCGGGAGCTCGCAGGTCACAGGCTGGTGCCTGTTTTCCGGAGCTCCCGTTGCAACAGCTGCGTCCGTTGAACTGGAGGGCGGCAGCTTCGACCAACCCCGGGCCGCGGAGCTTGAACCGCGGGACTGATACCATCGCCCGGTGGGGTATCGCCTCGGCGCAGAGGGAGAAGACGAGGGAAGAGACAGTAACTCTAAGACTTTTGCCTCCATCACAGTGAGGAGGTGCTTGGTGAACTCACTGTGGTGGATGTTAATTTGTGTTTATTGTGTGTTGTTATTATTACATGTATGGCTGCAGGCAACAACATTTCGTTCAGACCGAAAGGTCTGAATGACAATAAAGTAAATCTAATCTAATCTAATCTAATCTAAATCCATCCAGTGACTTGGCCTCCACTGCCCTCTGTGGCAGGGAATTCCATAAATTCACAACTCTCTGGGTGAAAAAGTTTTTTCTCACCTCAGTCTTAAATGACCTCGCCTTTATTCTAAATATAGAGAGATATGGAACAAATGAATGAAAGATGAAACGTCTGATACAAAAAAGGTTTTAGGTTTCAAACACAGCAGAAACATTTGACAGCACAGTGACTCAGTTAGTAATGCTACTGCCTCACAGCCGAGTGACTCAGCTACTGATGTCTGCTCCTGATGTGGGTTTTCCCAGTGTGCTCTTGTTTTCCCCACATCCCAGAGACCTGTGGCTTGGTAGGTTAATTGGACACTGTAAGTTATCCCTTGCAATGCAGGTGCTGGCAGAATCTGTGGGGAGTTGATGGGAATGTGGGAGAATAAAGTAGGCTTGTTGTAAATAAGTACATGATAGCCACTGTGGCCCAAAAAATGACCAAAAAGCCTGATTTCCTAGAAACATAGAAACGTAGAAACATAGAAACTAGGTGCAGGAGGAGGCCATTCGGCCCTTCGAGCCTGCACCGCCATTCAATATGATCATGGCTGATCATCCAACTCAGTATCCCATCCCTGCCTTCTCTCCATACCCCCTGATCCCTTTAGCCACAAGGGCCACATCTAACACCCTCTTAAATATAGCCAATGAACTGTGGCCTCAACTACCTTCTGTGGCAGAGAGTTCCAGAGATTCACCACTCTCTGTGTGAAAAATGTTTTTCTCATCTCGGTCATAAAGGATTTCCCCCTTATCCTTAAACTGCGACCCCCTTGTCCTGGACTTCCCCAACATCGGGAACAATCTTCCTGCATCTAGCCTGTCCAACCCCTTAAGAATTTTGTACGTTTCTATAAGATCCTGTAATACTTAGATTACTCAGAAGAAGGACCTCGACCTGAAACGTTACCAATCCATGTTCTCTGGAGATGCTGCCTGACATGCTGAGTTACTCCAGTACTTTGTGGCCTTTGTGCATTAACCAGCATCTGCAGTTCTTTGTTTCAGCATTCTTGTACCTGTTCCCCACAAAAATTCACTTTCACATTATTTCAGCTGACCTTCTTTTGCTGGAGAGCCTGCTGAATGCTCTGGCTCGCAAATACATTGGGTAACTGTGAACGAATGTTGGTGTGGTTTTTGCTGTGATTATAAACAGCACAGTTCTGCACTCCCGCAGGACATTCAAGATTATTCCCTTGAAACGTCAAGTATTCCTTTTCTCCAGAGATGCTGCCTGACATGCTGAGTTACTCCAGCACTTTGTGTCTGATTTTGATGCAATCCAGCATATGCAGTACCTTCCTACTCAGTAAATAAAAGGAATTGCTTGTCAATTAATAGACAATAGACAACAGGTGCAGGAGTAGGCCATTTGGCCCTTCGAGCCAGCACCGCCATTCAATGTGATCATGGCTGATCATCCCCAATCAGGCCGCCGATATAAAGTCCCACTATCCAAGAAAAACATCCACAAAAACCCATTCATACCCATTGCCATAAATAGCTTAAATAAAAAATGAACAAGGGACAAATTAACCCTGACGCACTGTCACTTTACACGTATCCACAACTTTTATCTTGTCTATTTTTACAGTTTCTAATCTTTATACTTGCTTTTAAGATCTATACACACTGTGTGTGCTCGCAGAAATCTGTGTTGTATGACTGCTTATCAGTACATTGTCCTGGTTGTATGTTGAGCCACGTCAAAGAAGATTTTCTGTTACGACAGACAATAAAGTTTTCTGAATCTGAATCTGAATCTGAATCAATACCTCGTTCCTGCCTTCTCCCCATATCACCTGACTCCGCTATTTTTAAGAGCCCTATCTAGCTGTCTCTTGAAAGCATCCAGAGAACCTGCCTCCACCGCCCTCTGAGGCAGAGAATTCCACAGACTCACCACTCTCTGTGAGAAAAAGTGTTTCCTCATCTCCGTTCTAAATGGCTTACTCCTTATTCTTAAACTGTGGCCCCTGGTTCTGGACTCCCCCAACATCGGGAACATGTTTCCTGCCTCTAGTGTGTCCAAGCCCTTAACAATCTTATATGTTTCAATGAGATCCCCTCTGATCCTAAACTCCAGAGTGCAACATTTGCATTTGTGTGGGTCTATTTTATGTAACAGTGTAATTCCATGGTACCTAATCTGCATTTTGATATTAAGCATAATACACTTGCACTAAAAATATCTGCAGCCCTCAAAGAGAATTGCTGACTTTGCAGAAATGGATCTTACTTTGAATCAACATTTGAGAAGTGCTGGCAATTGGATGTCTGCTCATCATGGAGACACATATCTTATATCTACTGGTGGAAAGATTGAACTTGCTGTCTATAAAAATTAAAACCTCGATTCAAATCCTGCCATTTATTCCCATGTTCAGAATTCCGCAGCACACCGATTTTTAATCGTTCCGAACAAAACTCGGCAAGGAGAGCAGCAGATTTCAGATTTAATTTACATAGTAACACCTTGAAATGGGCAAAGACAGATTGCACAGAGACAGTTTTGATCGCTTGCTACTGGTGTTGTGGATTAAATTTGTGAAGTAAATTGATGCTATTACCTATAATGAAAACCATAAAAAATTAATGACTATGCAGACAAAATGCCCTCCACATTTCTGCATGCTGAAAGGCACTGAAAATTATGGTCTATGCACTTCTGAGAGTGTTCTGTCTTCTCACCTTTTCAAAATGTTGTTTAAATCAAATTGATTGATATTTCTTCACATTATTAAATACCCAATCTCTGTAATCTAATCGGGCGATTGTTATACATATCACATTTACTCAATAAGGAATTCAACTTTAATAGGAACTCAACTGGAATTCTCTCCCTCAGAGGGTGGTGGAGGCAGGTTCTCTGGATGCTTTCAAGAGAGAGCTAGATAGGGCTCTTAAAAATAGCGGAGTCAGGGGATGTGGGGAGAAGGCAGGAACGGGGTACTGATTGGGGATGATCAGCCATGATCACATTGAATGGTGGTGCTGGCTCGAAGGGCCAAATGGCCTGCTCCTGCACCTATTGTCTATTGTCTATTGTCTAATTGGGTCTGCAGAAGTGTCCCCATCTATTCCCTCCACAGATGCCGCCTGACCCATTGAGTTCCTCCAGCACTTGGTGTTTTGCTCAACATTCCAGCATCGGCAGTTTCTTGAGTCTCGCCATTAATTAGCTGCATATTATTTCTGATACACCTTTAGAATTGAGGTCGCAATTATTTGTCGAACATTAATGTGCTTGCAACTTAGTCGCTACTATGATCCCAAAAATAATTTTGGGCAGCACAGCGGTAGAGTTGCTGCTTTACAGTGTATACATAGCTGGAGACCTGGGTTCAATCGCGACTATGGGTGCTGTCTGTACGGAGTCTGTTCGTTCTTCCCATGACCTGTGTAGGTTTTTTCCGAGATCTTTGCTTTCCTCCCACACTCCAAAGACGTACAGGTTTGTAGGATGATTGGTTTGCTATAAGAGTAAATTGGCCCTTGTGTGTGGACGGTAGTGTTAATGTGCGGGGATCGCTGGTCGGTGCGGATTAGTGGGCCGAAGGACCTGTTTCCGTGATGTATCTTTAAGACTAAAGATGCTTTGGCTTGAAGTTGAAAGGCACTACTTACTGCAAATGGTGGCTTGGGTGCTTTGGCTTGAAGTTGAAAGGCGCTACCTACTGCAAATGGTGGCGTGGGTGCTTTGGCTTGAAGTTGAAAGGCACTACCTACTGCAAATGGTGGCTTGGGTGCTTTGGCTTGATGTTGAAAGGCACGGCTTACTGCAAATGGTGGCTTGGGTGCTTTGGCTTGAAGTTGACAGCACTACTTACTGCAAATGGTGGCTTGGGTGCTTTGGCTTGAAGTTGAAAGGCACGACTTACTGCAAATGGTGGCTTGAGTGCTTTGGCTTGAAGTTGAAAGGCACTACTTACTGCAAATTGTGGCTTGGGTGCATTGGCTTGAAGTTAAAAGGCACTACTTACTGCAAATGTACTTACTGCAATTTTTTGGCCATCTTACTCTGTCCCCCTCCGCTGAGCAGGTGCAGAGAATTCTTCCCATCAATGAAAAATAAAAGTGTTATTAGTGTTTTAGAAATGTTGAGAATCTCTCCTGTCAATCACGCCATGAAGGCCACACCTTTTCTGGCGGGAGGGGGAGGAGTTATAAAACCCGGAAGTGTGGGTGTGGCTCATTCTCTGCATGATGGGGAAGGGAGAGGTCACGACTGTCTGAGCTGTGAATCAACTGAACACACTAAATGTCTACTGAACTGTGAGTTTGGTGTTTTGTGTGGTTTTATGGTGGTTTCACCCTACATTAAATGGTATGAAACTGCATTTGAATTTGGTGGCCTTGCACCCTGCTTGAAGTGGAATGAAACGGCACTTGAATTTGGCGGCCTTGCATCGTACTTGAAGTGGTATGAAACTGCACTTGAATTTGGTGGCCTTGGATCCAGCTTGAAGTGGTATGAAACCGCACTTGAATTCGGTGGCCTTGGATCCAGCTTGAAGTGGTATGAAACTGCAATTGAATTTGGTGGCCTTGCACCCTGCTTGAAGTGGTAGGAAACTCCATTTGAATTCGGTGGCCTTGCACCCTGCTTGAAGTGGTAGGAAACTGCACTTGAATTTGGTGGCCTTGCATCCTGCTTGAAATGGAATTTCAAGGAATAGCCATGAGTCAACTGCCAGCCCACCAGCCGTGAGTGAGCTGCCAGCAGATCAGGCTTGAGGGATTGAGCTGCCACCCCAAGAACCCATACCAGCACCCCAGAAACCCCCCCCCCACTGGCCACCAATATTGGAATTGGTGGAGAGGTGGAATATTGCATCGGGGGACCAACCCTCCCATGTGAACATGGGACCCAACAGGTCCCACTTCGTCTAGTACCATCATACAAATATATACATACATCAATAAATAAACTGATAAAGTGCAAATAGCAGATAATGGGCTATTAATGTTCAGAGTTTTGTCCGAGCCAAGTTTAATAGCCTGATAGCTGTGGGGAAGTAGCTATTCCTGAACCTGGTCGTTGAAATCTTCAGGCTCCTGTACCTTCTACCTGAAGGTAGCGGGGAGATGAGTGTGTGGCCAGGATGGTGTGGGTCCTTGATGATGCTGCCAGCCTTTTTGAGGCAGCGACTGCGATAGATCCCCTCGATGGAAGAGAGGTCAGAGCCGGTGATGGACTGGGCAGTGTTTACTACTTTTTGTACCCTGTACCCTTTTCAGCTTGATTTCAATTATGAAGTCCTAAATAATAATAATATATGCACTAAATATAAATTTAGAATCACAACAAGTGCCAATATCACATATGAAAAGATATTACTTCAGTCTTGTTTCTTAAACAATCAGTATATCGCTTCAATGCAGTGCCTATATCATTAAATCTTTCTACCATCTATACACTTTCTCCCTTTGGAAGCTTTCTCAAGATTCAGTTTCTCTGACGAGCATCATAATTTCTCCCTCCTTGGTACCAAATGTGAGCATAGCATGAATGGCAGCTTTCTCATTCCTCAGATAATCACCTATGAATTCAAGAATTATTACAGAGTTTTACACATAATTTTATGTAACATTTCAACGCAGCACTTAAGGGACACAACACTGCCAGAGACGCTGCTTTCAGATGAAATGTAAGAACAAGAACATTTACAGCCTCCATGTCAATGTGAAATTGACCTGAGAGTGCGGCTTTGATGTATGGCCAAACATTATCCCTCAATCCACATTTTCTATGACTTTAGTGAGATTCTAACTGCTCACAATCCGTCAAAAAAAATGTAGAAACAAGGAACTGCAGATGCTGGTTTACCAAAAAAAAGCAAAGTACTGGAGTAACTCAGTGGGTCAGGCAGTATCTTTAGAAGACATAGATAGGTGACACTTTGGGTCAGAGGGTCTCAGCCTGAGCCGCAGAGATACTCCAGCACTTTATGTTTATTTTCCATGAAAATGAAGTCCTTAATGAATTCATAAATAGGGACGAGAGCATATTTAGACAATAGACAATAGACAATAGACAATAGGTGCAGGAGTAGGCCATTTGGCCTTTTGAGCCAGCACCGCCATTCAATGTGATCATGGCTGATCATCCCCAGTCAGTAACCCGTTCCTGCCTTCTCCCCATATCCCCTGACTCCGCTATTTTTAAGAGCCCTATCTAGCTCTCTCTTGAAAGCATCCAGAGAACCCGCCTCCACCGCCCTCTGAGGCAGAGAATTCCACAGACTCACCACTCTCTGTGAGAAAAAGTGTTTCCTCATCTCCGTTCTAAATGGCCTTCTCCTTATTGTTAAACTGTGGCCCGTGGTTCTGGACTCCCCCAACATCGGGAACATGTTTCCTGCCTCTAGCGTGTCCAAGCCCTTAACAATCTATATGTTTCAATGAGAAACCCTCTCATCCTTCTAAACTCCAGCGTGTACAAGCCCAGCTGCTCCATTCTCTCAGCATATGACAGTCCTGCCATCCCGGGAATTAACCTTGTAAACCTACGCTGCACTCCCTCAATAGCAAGAATGTCCTTCCTCAAATTAGGGGACCAAAACTGCACACAAAACAAATAGGGAGGGACGAGAGCATATTTCTAATACAAACAACAAGCAATGTGTTTGATTTAATTAGATATGAATATTGTTTAACATATTTAGGAATCTAAAGATGGCTTGGTTATCTTCTTGGAAAATTGAATAGGGAATGATCCAGAATTCATGATGTAAATGGAAGTAGTTGGGGAGCGGTTTGGGAGAATAATCTATTATATAATTTCCCATTTGTTCCCTAACCATCTTAATATAAATTTCCAATATGATTTAATTCATCCTAGTGCCATTTCTCTTTCCTATCTTTCTGCCTTTCAGGTTTGCAATTCATTCTGAGTCCCTTCTACAGTGCACATTATTTCATCACATTTGTTTCAGCATTTTTATCTCGCTGCTGCTTGAGCTTTTGAAGGGGATTTCCTATAATAGTCACTGTTTAATTCCTGAGGACTGAGAGAGTTATATTTGACAGCAGCTTCACAGTTACTCTATTGTCCCCGTTGCCGAAGAAGCAACTTATATAATTTTGCTGCCCTCAGCAAAATCCTTCAACAAGCAGAATCAATCAGCAACAACCTTTCGATCTACAGTTCTGCCCCATCTTTATTTAGCCTATTCATTTTCCCTGCAGATTTCTGCCTAGTTTTGAAACAAGGTTCTTTTCTTCCGAGCGACTACTCATCTTTTGATCGACACAGTACGTCATTTTCCGCCTGGGTAGTTTACAACCCAATGATGTATGAATGTTGAATTCTCCAATTTCAGGTAACCTCTAACTAACTAGCACTGCCCTCTTTTCTCCCTACACCCCTCCCTCCCTCTCCTCCCAACCCCCTCCACCCCCCTTCCTTCGCTCCTCTGGGCCCCACCTGTAGTCCCAACTATTTCTCCCCTCCACCTTTTGGTCCCCTAATTTGAGGAAGGACACTCTTGCTATTGAGGGAGTGCAGCGTAGGTTTACAAGGTTAATTCCCGGGATGGCGGGACTGTCATATGCTGAGAGAATGGAGCAGCTGGTCTTGTACCCTCTGGAGTTTAGAAGGATGAGAGGGTATCTCATTGAAACATATAAGATTGTCAAGGGCTTGGACGCGCTGGAGGCAGGAAACATGTTCCCAATGCTGGGGGAGTCCAGAACCAGGGGCCACAGTTTAAGAATAAGCAGTAAGCCATTTAGAACGGAGACGAGGAAACACTTTTTCTCACAGAGAGTGGTGAGTCTGTGGAATTCTCTGCCTCAAAGGGCGGTGGAGGCAGGTTTTCTGGATGCTTTCAAGAGAGAGCGGGATAGGGCTCTTAAAAATAGCGGAGTCAGGGGATATGGGGAGAAGGCAGGAACGGGGTACTGATTAGGGATGATCAGCCATGCTCACATTGAATGGCGGTGCTGGCTCGAAGGTCCAAATGACCTACTCCTGCACCTATTGTCTATTGTCTATTGTCACTCCTGCTGCTTGATTCCCCTTAGACTCACAATCCACAACTCCTCAAATCTGACTCACACCTACTCTTTGTCAAAACAAAATGGCCCTTGTTTGTGTCAACTAACTACCTGCCATGCTTAGTCCTCCCTCGCCCCCTTTCCAGCTCACTTCTCCCCCCCAACAATCTGTCTGAAAAAGGGTCTCAACCTGAAACATCACCTATCCATGCTCTCCAGAGATACTGCCTGACCTGCTGAGTAACTCCAGCACTTTGTGTACTCTTAATCTGTGACCTAAATTCTGTGGTTTTTGAGCAACAGAACTGGTAAAAGCGATTACTTTTCCGACTGCGTTGATGTGGTTTTTTCACTTACTCGGCAATCCACATCACACAGATTCACGTCACCACAAAAGGTACTTTCTTTGCCTTTTAAGTTTCTTCAGTTAGTTTTCAATTGCTTAATATTTAACTTTGCAATCAAGACCTGAGTTTATTTTTTCAGTTGAGAAAACAGTACGATGGCATTTGAGAGAGGAAACTTCATTCAAATACCCAATTTGTGCTTCAGTCAGGTAATGTGAAGTGGCACAATGGCACAGCTGGAACAGCTGGCACAGCTGCAGCCTCACAGTTTGATCCTAACTATAGATGCTATCTGTGTGGAGTTTGCATGTTCTCCCATCAACCACATGGGATTCGCCTGAGTGCACCTGTTTCCTCCCACATCCCAAAGACATGTAGGTTTGTAGGTTAATTGATCACAATAAGATTGCCCCTAATGTGTACGGAGTGGATGAGAAAGTATCATATAACAATGTGAACAAGTAATAATAATAATAATGGATGGGATTTATATAGCGCCTTTCTAATACTCAAGGCGCTTTACATCGCATTATTCATTCACTCCTCAGTCACACTTGGTGGTGGTAAGCTACTTCTGTAGCCACAGCTGCCCTGGGGCAGACTGACGGAAGCGTGGCTGCCAATCTGCGCCTACGGCCCCTCCGACCACCACCAATCACTCACACACATTCACACACATTCACACACAGGCAAAGGTGGGTGAAGTGTCTTGCCCAAGGACACAACGACAGTATGCACTCCAAGCGGGATTCGAACCGGCTACCTTCCGGTTGCCAGCCGAACACTTAGCCCATTGTGCCATCTGATGTCCCGACGATGTCATCGATGGATCATGGATGGCATGGACTCGATGGACCAGAAGGATTCGATGGACCGAAGGGCCTGTTGTCATGCTGCATCTGTAAACTAAACTAAACTGAACTAAATTGAGTATCTGATTTATTGTAATTCTGTGGGATTCACAAAGAGTGGGAAATCTTGAAGTGAGGTGGGGGCATGAGGTGGGGAAGTGCAGGAGTGCTTCCCCTCGATCCTGGCAGCTTCGGCAAACAGATCCATTCAGCAACACCTTTGCTGACTGGAGCATCCATTCTTCTGTCTGCCGTAGCATTCATTTACCAGCACCTCTCCACTGCAATCAATGACATCTTCCTGTTCTGTTGCTTAACCTTGGCACCACCAGATTGGCAGAGATCACCCATGTTGGCCGCTGGGCTTCATCATCATTATCATACTTTATTGTCATCTTGCAAAGCAACAATTGTACAGTGCAAAATGAGAAGACGTTTCCCAGGGAATACCGGAGCATCGCACATAAAAACTTAAACATTTCACGCATAAAATAAAAACGATAATCCAGTTCCTGATAAAACAGTACGAATAGTTTTTTTTTAATTCATTTTCACTATTTCGTTAGGGAGCGCTAGACCACCCAACTCTTTTCGTTTATTAAGGTGTGCTCTTTGTATTCTATGGGATTTATAATCCCATATAAAATTTGTAATGTCTGAGTCCAATTTTTTGAAAAACTTTTTTGGGATGATATATAGGTATTGATTGAAATAGGTATAGGATTTGTGGTAAAAAGATCATTTTTATAGTGTTTATTCTGCCTATTAGGGACATTGGATGTGTTTTCCAGAATGTAATCAAATTATTTAGTTTCTTAAGTAAGGGATTATAATTGGCTTTAAACATATCATGGTAGTTTCTAGTAATTTCAATTCCCAAATATTTGAATTTTTCTGTGGCTATTTTAAAGGGGAATTTCCGGAGGTGTGTTGAGTCTTTTGGTTTTATCGACATAATTTCACTTTTGTTCCAGTTTATTCTATATCCTGAGAAGGATCCAAAGTCCTCAATTAAATTTAATATGTTTGGTATACTAATTTGTGGTTTTGTGATGTACAATAGTACATCATCGGCGTATAAAGATATTATGTTATTTGAGTGTTTTGTATTATAACCATAAATATCCGGGTGTGTTCTTATTTTTTCAGCAAGGGGTTCAATTACCAAAGCAAATAACAGCGGTGATAGTGAACATCCTTGTCTATTGCCTTTTGATCATTCAAATTTCGTGGATAGTATATTATTAGTTAGTATTCTAGCCGTGGGTTTGTTATATAATAATTTTATCCATGCGATGAAGTTCTCTCCCATTTGGAATTTTTGCAATACTTTAATCATATAATCCCATTCTACTTGATCAAACGCTTTTTCTGCGTCCAGTGAAATGATGGATAACTCTTGGTCATGAGATTTATGTGAGTGCATTATGTTAAGCAAGCGTCTCAAATTATTGAATGAGTGTCTCTTAGGTATAAATCCTGTTTGATCCTCATTTATTAATCTCCTCATTTAGGGCATCTGGCAGTTCTAATGATGGTCTTTGTTGTGCCTTGCTGCTCCCAGAGTTCTGCTTCTTAATTCCACGTCCAGAATCAAATCCTTGGCTCACAACAGATTTATGCTCAAAATATGTCCATATGATGTTAGGAGATACAACGTCTGCTTTCTGTACAGAAAAAACTTTATGGAGTGATGCAGGACAATTGGCTTGTACTCGCTAGAATTTAGAAGATTGAGGGGGGATCTCATAGAAACTTACAAAATTCTTAAGGGGTTGGACAGGCTAGATGCAGGAAGATTATTCCTGATGTTGGGGAAGTCCAGAACAAGGGGTCACAGTTTAAGGATAAGGGGGAAGTCCTTTAGGACCGAGATGAGAATTTTTTTTTTCACACAATCTGTGAATCTGTTGAATTCTCTGCCACAGAAGGTAGTTGAGGCCAGTTCATTGGCTATATTTACGAGGGAGTTAGATGTGGCCCTTGTGGCTATAGGGATCAGGGGGTATGGAGAGAAGGCAGGTACAGGATACTGAGTTGGATGATCAGCCATGATCATATCGAATGGCGGTGCAGGCTCGAAGGGCCGAATGGCCTACTCCTTCACCTATTTTCTATGTTTCTATGTTTCTAATAAGTGCAATTAAACTTCCATTGATAAGAATATGATCTTTGTTCATTATATGCAGTTCTATTTAGTCTTTACACAATTGCTATACAAAGTAATATATAAGATTTTAAACTAGGATGGAAAGTGGGATGAGCACATCTTGGAAAGGCAGTGAAGATGAATATTACATTCAAGAAGAAATGGTATTGAGAAAGGAAATGTTATTAAGTTGGAAGGAGTGCAGAACAGATTGACTGGGGGTGATGGAGAGAAGGCAGGAGAATGGGGTTAAGTGGGAAATATAGATCAGCCATGATTGAATGGCGGAGTAGACCTGATGGGCCGAATGGCCTAATTCTGCTCCTATAACTTATGAACTTATGAAGAGATTCACCAAGATGTTACCTGAGCTTGCAGGCATGAGTTGTAGGGAGAGGTTGGATAGACCGGGTCTTTCTTCTTTGGAGCATTGGAGGCTGAGGGGCTGATGTTATTGAGGTAAATAATAGATTATGAGGGGCATGGATAATGTGAATGCTCACTGTCTTTTTCCCAGAGCAGAGAATTATAAATCTAGAGGGCATGGGCCTAAGGTGAGTGGGCATAGATGTAAGAGGGACCTCAAGGGCAACTTTATTACTCAGAGGGTAGTCAATATCTGGAATGTTGCCAAAGGAAACGATATAAGTGGATACAATTTTGACTTTTACAAGACATTTGTACAGATACTTGAATGGGAAGAGTTTAGAGGGATATGGGCTAAGTGCAAGCAAATGGGACTAGCCTAATGTGCCAACTTGGTCAGCAGGGACAAGATGAGTTGAAGGGCCTGGTCCATGCTGTTCAGCTCTATGACTAAAACTCAGTAATATGTAATGTTAGGTGGGATAGCGAAATTAAGAAAATGAGTTGAGTTTAGTTAATTGTCACAAGTACTGAGTTACAGTGAAAAGCTTTTGTTGCATACTAACCATTCAGCAGAAAGAATACATGATTACAATCGAGCCAATTCATAGTGTACGGATAAAGAGAATAACATGAATAATGTTCAGTGTAAGATAGCCAGATCGAGGGTCTCCAATGAGGTAGATAGTAGTTCAGGACTGCACTCTAACTGTGATAGGACGGGTCAGTTGTCGGATAAACAGCTGGGAAGAAACTGTCCTTGAATCTGGAGATGTGTGTTTTCACATTCAAGATGAAGACTTAATTAATGGAAGGGTTACAGTATGCTCATGCATGTTTTGCAAAGCATTGGGAAACTTGAACATAAGCCAAAGTGATTAAATTTAGCTTCAACTTTGTTAGAATAAGAACAATTATTACCAGTGATGACATTTCAGTTGGTACACAAAAAAGCTGGAGAAACTCAGCGGGTGCAGCAGCATCTATAGAGCGAAGGAAATAGGCAACGTTTCGGGCCGAAACCCTTCTTCAGACGTTTTGGCCCGAAATGTTGCCTATTTCCTTCGCTCCATAGATGCTGCTGCACCCGCTGAGTTTCTCCAGCTTTTTTGTGTACCTTCGATTTTCCACCACCTGCAGTTCCTTCTTACACACATGAAATTTCAGTAAATTAGGGAAGGAAATAAAGGAGAGAGAGGGTATTAATTTATTTTGGATGACATTACGAACACAGAAGGGAGTTTTTTATGATGTGTATTATTAGATATTGTTTTGGATGAATTAAGAAACAATATGGAATATCACAACATAGCAATAATATATTATATGCTATTGAATAGTGAAAATGTATTTAGAATAAAAGCTGTACAGAGAATGTTAAAGGGTTTATAAGAGTTAAAATTGTATTTGGGAATTGTAGCCATTTGAAGGTATAATAAGAAAAGGCAAAAGTCTTTGATTGGGTTTGGGAGTGTCCTTAGAATGCTTGTAGAAGTATTCCTTTCATCATTAAGGAAATGCAGGAATGAAGAATGCAATGCTTGACTGGTTTGAGGTAATGAAACAGGACCAAAACATGTCCAGATGGTGGAAGAACACTACAGAAATGGTGACCACAGCTAATTGGGTTCAAATTTAAAAATAGCAAAGTAAAAGGGCATCAAAGGTAAAGATGCTAGACTGGAGATTAGTGATGAAAAGGAATGTAACCTAACTTAATTGGTTAACAAAAGAGCAGGTCAAACGACTGACTAGCCTTGATGGGTATTTAAATACTTAAAGGGCCAGTCATACTCACATTGGCAGGTTCCGGATTCTCAAGGCTGCAGTCTCCTTGTACAGTCTAATCCATATCATTATTGAGGACTCTATTACCCTTTTGTAACATGGACATACGTGTTCTCACTTTTAGAAACATAGAAACATAGAAAATAGGTGCAGGAGTAGGCCATTCGGCCCTTCGAGCCTGCACCGCCATTCAATATGATCATGGCTGATCATCCAACTCAGTATCCCGTACCTGCCTTCTCTCCATATCCTCTGATCCCCTTAGCCACAAGGGCCACATCTAACTCCCTCTTAAATATAGCCAATGAACTGGCCTCGACTACCCTCTGTGGCAGAGAGTTCCAGAGATTCACCACTCTCTGTGTGAAAAAAGTTCTTCTCATCTCGGTTTTAAAGGATTTCCCCCTTATCCTTAAGCTGTGACCCCTTGTCCTGGACTTCCCCAACATCGGGAGCAATCTTCCTGCATCTAGCCTGTCCAACCCCTTAAGAATTTTGTAAGTTTCTATAAGATCCCCTCTCAATCTCCTAAATTCTAGAGAGTATAAACCAATTGTCCTGCATCACTCCATAAATGCGAACTTCTGACAGCTGTATTACCTACAGTATACTTCGACGTTTCTGGCAGTCAATGCTTAATTTCAACTTCCTAGCCCCAGGATTATTACAGATGGCCATGGCTGATCTGTGGCATATCTCTCGGTGTGCTGCTTCTCACCTAACTCAGTTACCAAGCAAACCCACACGCCATACGCTGATAAAAATCACTTTCTCCATTCAGTCTTTTAAGTCCATCTTCAATGTCCATTGGAATTTTGATGTAGCAGCGTGATTTTTGATTTAGGGTGACACACCCCCTCCCCCCAGCACTTCAGGTTTTCAAACAATCTGCAGCGGTGGATTGTGAATTGCATGAATCCACCCCCCAGAGCAGGAGCCCTGACATCTTAGCTGCATGGCAAAGTGCTGGCAGCTGCTTACAATTCTGTAGAGGGTTTTCTGCAGTGTGCACCACTTTACAAACAAAGCAAGATTTGGAAAAGATAAGACACAAAAGGCTGGAGTAACTCAGCGGGTCAGGCAGCATCTCTGGAGACAAGGAATAGGTGACGTTTCGGGTCGAGACCCTTCTTCAGACTGAGAGTAGGGGAAAGGGGAAACAAGAGGTATAAATAGTACTCAATAGAGATGAATGGAAGATATAGAAGAAACAAAGATAATCAAGGAAATTTGGGCGCACAATAGGCCTTTGTTGGCTGTGGGACAGGCGACATCAAATATACAGACAGAGGAACTAAACAGGATGACAGCAAAACTAGTACAACAACTAAAGTGGGGGAGGGATGGAGGTAGAGGTGTTGCAAGGGTTACTTGAAGCTAGAGAAATCAATATTCATACTGTTCAAAAGGGAACTGCAGATGCTGGAATATCGAAGGTACACAAAATTGCTGGGGAAACTCAGCGGGTGCAGCAGCATCTATGGAGCGAAGGAAATGTCTGAAGAAGGGTTTCGGCCCGAAACGTCGCCTATTTCCTTCGCTCCATAGATGCTGCTGCACCCGCTGAGTTTCCCCAGCAATTTTGTGTACCTTCAATATTCATACTGTTGGGTTGTAAGCTGCCCCATGTGAAATATGAGATGCTGTTTCTCTCATTTAGGTTTGGCCTCTGACAATGGAGGAGGCCCAGGACAGAAAGGTACGAATGGGAGGGGGAGTTTGTGTTTGGCATCTGGGAGATCATATCAGCCAAGGCTGACTGAGCCAAGGTGTTCAGAGAAACGATCGCTGAGTCTGCACTTGGTCTCGCCGATGTATAGCAGTCCACACCTGGAACTGCGGATACAGTAGATGAGGTTGGAAGTTCCTTGTGTTGAGTTAGGATCATGATGTAAGTCTGTAATCCTCTAACAGGTTTGAAAATTAACAATAATGCAGAGAGCTCTGTAATTTTAACAATGCAATTTTGGAGGAAAATTTACTTCTAATCATTACTGATGAAATATATTCAAAAAAATATATAAATGCAAAAGATAAATAATGCATTTGCAAGAAAAAAAATCTAGCAACATATATAAATAAGGAGATGGAGTAACATTAGAAGACAAGGCAAAATATAAATGTTAGAACATAAGTAAAATGCAAATCTCAGAAAATATTAAGAAACATTAAAGATCATAAATTCAGTAAATAGTTGATAGAATCCTATAAGGGGAAAGGAGTCCTGTATGTTCTTGCAGACTGAAGAAGGCCGTTGCTTCACCTTAAGTGGAAGTGAATAACGGTGGTGTAGCCGGGGATGTAAGAGAAATATTTGCAAGGAAATTGTACTTAAAAAGTTAATTGTACTAAAAATACAAAAATTATGATGCTTGGTGGTATGCATTACAGACTGCAGGACATTGGAAAGGAAATAGCAGAGGCTGAATGCATAATCTTGGAATTTATATGCGGTTGCCAAATTGATTGAAAAAGGAGAAAGAATGAAAATAGGAAATGATAGGCTAGTTAGTCTTAATTATTTTCATAAACGTTGTCTAAAGGCATCTTTTCTTGCTTCTTCCTGCACTGGTGCCAGCAAGGAAAAATGCGTCTAAAATTTGCTCTCTTTTCAGGATCCTGTTTCAAGGCCCTAAAACCTAGGGGCACCCTCCCAGACTAGGATGTAGATAATGCTGTGGGGAGAGGTTGGCAGGGGGCTGGGGTTTTGAATGTACTTAGTAGTAGATTAGATTAGATTAGATTAGATTAGATTTGTTTATTGTCATTCAGACCTTTCGGTCTGAACGAAATTTCATTTCCCTGCAGTCATACATATAATTATAAATGACAAAAACACACAATCAACACAAATTTAACATCCACCACAGTGAGTTCACCAAACACCTCCTCACTGTGGTGGAAGGCAAAATCTTAAAGCTTCAGGGCCGAGTCGGGTCTCCGCCGCTGCTGCCGCTGCTACAGCTCCGATGCCGCCAGCACCGCCATTAGGACTCGGCGCAGATGGAGACGGGGAATACGACCGAAGAAAAAGTCGCATCCCCCGAAGGAAGAGACCAAAGCATGTTTCTCCCACCCCACCCACACACATACACAACTTAATAAAACAAAATTAACTAAAACATGACAAGGAACAAAACAGACGGACTGCAGGTGGGCCGCAGCTGTTAAGCCAGCGCCGCCATCTTGAAAAGGATAAAGAGCATACAACAAAGCACAAGGTGAAGTTAATAAACCTGAAGATCTATTAAAGAGAATAGCAAACGATTTGAACTATAGATAAATGCAAAGTGGAATAATTAGATTCTAAATGGTGCAAAGGTAAAATATATAGACAATAGACAATAGGTGCAGGAGTAGGCCATTTGGCCCTTCGAGCCAGCACCGCCATTCAATGTGATCATGGCTGATCATCCCCAATCAGTACCCCGTTCCTGCCTTCTCCCCATATCCCCTGACTCCGCTATTTTTAAGAGCCCTATCTAGCTCTCTCTTGAAAGCATCCAGAGAACCTGCCTCCACCGCCCTCTGAGGCAGGGAATTCCACAGACTCACCACTCTCTGTGAGAAAAAGTGTTTCCACGTCTCCGTTCTAAATGGCTTACTCCTTATTCTTAAACTGTGGCCCCTGGTTCTGGACTCCCCCAACATCGGGAACATGTTTCCTGCCTCTAGCGTGTCCAAGCCCTTAACAATCTTATATGTTTCAATAAGAAACCCTCTCATCCTTCTAAACTCCAGTATGTACAAGCCCAGCTGCTCCATTCTCAAATATATCTGGCATACAGGTTCACATCAATACGTTTGTGTCTAAGCATGAGTTCATCACTAATACATCAACTATTAGTGCAGCTAAGAATTTTGATGTGGTCAGGACATCTGTCATGTTCTGACCTAGAACAAATACTTACTCATTTCTTTCTCACGAGACCGGTGAACCATTTGTATAGAAATAGTTGCAAAGGTATTGCCTTCCTTGTAATTTTTACCTCAGTGAATCTCCTCCAGGGTGACCTGCAGCTACAGCTCAAGAAACTGCAGATAGACACAAAATGCTGGAGGAACTCAGCAGGACAGGCAGGATCTCTGGAGAGAAGGAACGGGTGACTCTTCCGGCCGAGACCCTTCTTCAGGCAGAGTCTGGGGAGAGGGAGACTGGAGATATGGAAGGGTAAAGTGTATAAATGACAGATCAAAGCAGACGATGATCAAGGAAACTATTCTGATAAATTGATTAAATATGATTCCCTTTTCACAAAATCATGATAACCTATATTCAAATGGTTGTTCTCTGTTGCATTAAGACCATGATGAATTAACAAATTGTCTCTCCACCTTTTCCTAAATCCCTGTCATAGAAACATAGAGAATAGGTGCAGGAGGAGGCCATTCGGCCCTTCGAGCCAGCACCTCCATTCATTGTGATCATGGCTGATCGTCCCCTATCAATAACCCGTGCCTGCCTTCTCCCCATATCCCTTGACTCCACTAGCCCCTAGAGCTCTATCTAACTCTCTCTTAAATCCATCCAGTGACTTGGCCTCCACTGCCCTCTGTGGCAGGGAATTCCATAAATTCACAACTCTCTAGGTGATAAACTGTCCTTCCTAAATGTCATGTAATCATAAATAATCTGATTCCAATCAATATTGTCTCTGCGATGGTCATCAGATCATATTCATTGCAATTTTTTCTCTCTTGCTTGTTTTTTATTTATCTAATGATATAGTCTTAAATTTATCTACTCTACCACTTTGTGTCACAGTCTGGAACAGAATAGGCTAGGACTTTATTACTTGAACCATGAGAATGATGGAAGATCTTATAAACATGTATAAAATTATGAGGGGCATAGATCGGGTGAATGTACAAAGCATTGGGGAATCAAAAACTAGAGGGCAAAGATTTAGGTAAGAGGGGGAAGATTTATTCGGAACCTAAAGGCCAACTTTTTCACACTGATAGTGGTGGATATATGGCACAAACTGCCAGATGAAGCAGTTGTGGCAGGTACATTAACTACTTAAAAGACATTTGAATAGGCACATGGATAGGGTTCAAATGCAGGCAAATGTGTCTGGCAGAGATGGGCACTTGAAAGGCATGAACGAGTTGGGCCGAAGGGCCTGTTTCCATCCCGTATGATTCTTTGTTTCTATGATATTCTTTAGAGGCAACACAGAACAAAACAATGAACCTAAAGACCAAAAATAAATCAGTTACATAGAAACATAGAACATAGGTGCAGGAGGAGGCCATTAGGGCCTTCGAGCCAGCACCGCCATTCATTGTGATCATGGCTGATCGTCCCCTATCAATAACCCGTGCCTGCCTTCTCCCCATATCCATTGACTCCACTAGCCCCTAGAGCTCTATCCAACTCTCTCTTAAATCCATCCAGTGACTTGGCCTCCACTGCCCTCTGTGGCAGGGAATTCCATAAATTCACACCTTCACGTTTTTTCTCACCTCAGTCTTAAATGACCTCCCATTTATTCTAAGATATACAGATATCAGTTCAAAACATTCAAACCATATAAAGTTCTTTAATCGAGATTTAGGATGCCAATATGAGTTTGCGTTAGTCTTTTTTATATTGGCAACTGTAAAATTAGTAGTTTCTTGGATGTAAATGATGAAATGTAGATGATGTCATCATGAACTATGAAAGCTTAAAGGGTCTGTCCCACTGTACGAGGTAATTCAAGAGTTCTCCCGAGTTTCCCCTGATTCGAACTCGGAGAATTACGGTAATGGCCGCTCGTAGGTACTCGGGGCTCATGTTGAAAAATCTTCACGAGCTTACCGCCTTTCCCGAGTACCCACCGTTAGCGTTACGAGCCGCTAAGAGACATCCCGAGCTCCGACGTACCCGCTACGTACATTCTACGTACTTACCATGAGTTAGATTTTTTTTTAAACTCTGGAGAGCTCTTGAATTACAGCGTACAGTGGGACAGGCCCTTTATTGTATATTTCCACATCTCAGCTCAGATGGTGAGTGGGAAAAGTCACCCTTCATTCTAAGCACTTTTCTCTCTCAAGGAATTAGAAAAAAACGTATTTGTTGTAGATTAATTTGTTGTATGTTATAAATCTTTTTTTACTGTGCTCAAAGTATGTTCTCCACATCCAGACGGATCTGCTAGGTTTATGCTTGACCAATTCATTGGAGTATAAAAGCTAATATTTATTATACAGTAATTCTCCTTGTCAAACACTCCCAATAATCAATGTTGTTTAATTCTGTTTAAATACCATTTAAAAAAAAAATTTTACTCCAAAGAATCAGATTTGCATTTATAAGGTTCCTGATTCACATTACAAGAACTTTATCTTTAGATTTTCTGCAGGATTTCTTCGAGGAACAGCATTGAATGGCCTATTTCTACTTTAATTCCTGTGAAGTTTAGAATCATGTTGCGACCTAAATGCAGACCAAGTGGTGTGGTTACATAGGTAAATAGTTACATAGTAAACTTTAATAACAAGTTACTTCAAATTAAGCCAAGAAAGTTGGACTAAGGAAAATATGTTCTAAATGTATATTAAAGAACATTCTTTATCCAAATATTGATAAATGTTTGTAATATTGTTACATGTTAATGCTGTTTAAATTGCAACATATTTTAATAAGGTTATTGGGCATTCTCAATCACACTGCAGCCATGCTATGAAATAGAGTTAATCCTCAGCTTCTGAAATTCAGAATATCTATTACACTCTGCTGGTAACAGAAAATCAATGGAGAGACGGTTTTCAATGCGATCGCTCAAGAAACTAAAGAGAAGGAAAGGTCTGTAACATGAAGATAGACACAAATTGCTGGAGTAACTCAGTGGGACAGGCAACATCTCTGGAGAGAAGGAATGGGTGACGTTTCGGGTTGAGACCCTTCTTCGGACTCGAAACGTCACATTCTTTCTCTCCAGAGATGCTGCCTCTCCTGCTTCTTCTTCTTCTTCTTGCGTATGGCGTGCACAGCCTAAAGTTGTACGACAACTTGTTCTATTTGATCTTATTTGATTGTGCACGCCGGGTTGATTGCATTCGTCGAAACAGAGCGGAGCACGTGAAGGTTGCAATCTCCCACCCCCCTCTCCTGCTGAGGTACTCCAGCATTTTGTGTCTATCTTTGGTTTAAACCAGCATTTGCAGATCCTTCCTACACAAAGGTCTGTAACAGTTACACCATTGTCTTAATGGTGAGCTAACTAGCAAAGAAGAATCTGTGTCCTGTTGCTAGAATGATCATTCAGTACAAATAAACCTTGCTACAATTGGGGTTCTTGTCCCAAGGTCCAGTCTAGTCCTCATACTAGAAAGATGAAACATTGTGCCAGTTTTTCATTCGCTCAGTTCGCATCTGATTATTTTTCCTCTGCAGTACAATAAAGTCATCGAAAATATCTAGAAAAACAGAATTAACGTACTCTGGTGGCCAAAGTTCTATAAATGAGATTATTCTAGCAGAATTAAAGATATATATCCAGAGGCTTTTGCAACTATATATATAATTCAAATATATGTTTTTTTGACATTAGAAACCTTTTCACAAAATTGATTAATTGGATATGTTGTAAAAATACTGAAGGTCCAATTGAGATTTGCGATGCCCTTTGAGAACCTATCAATCTCTTGAACAGCCTTAGATTATTATGCTATTATTTGGTATCCTATTCCAATTTTTATTTATTTGTTGCCAATGGGTCTGACTGTACAATCTGCCATTTGTGAGCTGACTACTTAAGATAATGGCTCAAACGAGACCACTTGCCAATCTCTGATGGCGTACTGTATGTCTGCCTTTCTTTGTAGAGAATCTCGCAACAGGCTGGTCTCAACATGACTGACCTTATCCCATGCTGACCATGCCAATGTTAAAGGCATATTTACAGAAATCTGGTGTGTTAACTTTACAGGCAATGCCTGATGCCTGAATTCCCAAGTACATGTGATAATAAACTCAACTAATTAAATAAATAAATGTAGAGAAAAAAGATTATCGCCAAGAAAGCAAATACCTTGTGAAACTAATTCAGGAATTTGAATGTAATGCCCCTGTCCCACTTAGGAAACCAGAACGGAAACCTCTGGAGACTTTGCGCCCCACCCAAGGTTCCGTGCGGTTCCCGGAGGTTTTTGTCAGTCTCCCTAATGGTTTTGCAGGGAGATAAGAGAACTGTGTTCGCCTTTCCGTGGGAGGAAGCGATGAGGGAGGGACTTGTGAGGAATCTTGCAGGAGGCGAGATCGACATCGAACGGCAACAGATCTGATGAGCCGGTTGATAAAATCTCAGAGCTGCTACCTGCTGTGACAATTCGCCATGTGTTCGCTCCTGCAGGGGCTGGCACTCGGGAGGTTTAAAGGGGCATCGGTGCTCGGGGGGGGGAGGAACTAACCCGGAGAATGAAAACCCACAAACGCATGGCGTTCCAACCCAGAACACTCTGGTGATGGTAGGTTAGGTGTATTAAATGCATTTTCAACTTAGATATTTTCGATTTACTCCATCGTAAGTTGAGGAGCACCTGCTTGTAACAGTCAAATATGGGTCAAAGGCGGTCCCGTATGGGACAAACCAATTTAGCCCAATATACGGGATGTCCCGGCTAATACGGGACAGTTGGCAACCCTACCTTCCTCTGACAAACTCTTCTACCCTTATCTCAGACCAAACTTTTTATCTCTCCCTTTTGTCCGACCATTTACTTATCCAAAACCCCCCTCACCTGTATCCACCTATCACTAGCCAGGCTTGTCCTGCCCCTCCTCTACTCCATCTTTCTTCTCCCCTCCCCCCATCAGCCTGAAGAAGTGTCTGGATCCAATATTCAAGGCAGTCATTTTACAGATATTTACAATTTAACCACCTGATGTATTGTAACTGTCTCTGATAAGCAATAAAAGAGGGAAATCGAGTAATTCCATTCGCTGTGCATCAGTGGTGATTTTAGTAAACATCGGATCCTTAAGGGCATGTCCCACTAGGCTGTCATTTGCGCCTCATTTATGCGTCATATGCAAAATAGGTCAACACGTCGTGATGAGCAACGTCCCTGTCCCCAAAACTGCAGAGGTTGGACTTGTGGATGGAGAGGAGACCGGGCCCTCAGATCCACATCAGCCGGTCTCCTCTCCATCCACGTCCAACCTCCGCAGTTTTGGGGACAGAGCCTTCTCCAGGGCAGCTCCCAGGCTCTGGAACTCCCTCCCCCAACTGATCCGCAATTCCGTGTCCCTCACCATCTTCCAGTCCCGCCTCAAGACCCATCTCTTCACCTCTGCCTATCCTTAGCCCCACGTCCCCCTCCCTTTTCATCTGTGCATTAATTGCCTCATACTGTGTTTTGTATTGAATTCTGTCTTTACTTTGTGTACTAGTCATGTCTCTACTATTTATTTCATTCCCCTTACATGTTTTTCCTCTACATGCTCAATTTTTGTAAGGTGTCCTTGAGACTCTTGAAAGGCGCCCATAAATAAAATTTATTATTATTATTATTATTAGGATACCCTGTGGCGCGCGGCAGGACGTTGATGCAAGGACGTAATGACGTTGACTCACGGTGACGTAACCACGCGATACACACGAGACGTCCGGGACGCCAGCGTACGATGCCAATGCATCAGCGTGCGTACCCAATGTGTCAGCGTGCGTACGCAATACGTCACGCAGGTGGCACGCGAGGATTTTGTTCCTGTACTAAATCCTGGAACGCCGCGTGACCGCAAACGATTCCACGCCTCACCATGCGCAACGCATGCGCACCCCACGCATCACGACCTAATATACATATAACGATTAAATGAGGCGCAAATGACGGCCAAGTGGGACAGGCCCTTTAAGGTGATTTTGATCTGCATTGGGAAGTTGATGAACCCATAATAAAAAAATTCATTGGAATAGGAGAAAATACTCGAGGACTTTCAAGCAGATTCTTGGCCTCAGCTACCCAACCAAAAATATTAAATGGTTGGAATTACATCCCTTATCCTACACCTTTCCTCAGATTCAATTGTTTTTTTTCTTAGATCTGGTAGGGTTCTAATACAATTTATTGCAAAGCCTCATACAAATATCTATGCAGATACGTTGTTTGTTTGGGTCATGAAAACTGGTTCTTTTGAGTAGGACCATATTTTCTGTTGGTCTTTAACACCTTTTATAATAACCTTACAAGGAAAATGTTTCCTTTGCATTGCAGTTGATAAAGAGAATTGCTTTAATGCAAAATTAAATAAGATTCCAAACCTGCAAGGCATCAAACTGGAATTTCCAGTCCAATATAATTAATTAATGGGATTAAATTAATAGAGGGACTCAAAGCAGCTCTACAATTATTCCCAGATGACAGCCAAATTATTAAATTGAATGTGTAGGAAGAAATTGCAGATGCTGGTTTTCACCGAAGACAGACACAAAATTCTGAAGTAACAGCAGGACAGGCAACATCTCTGGAGAGAAGGAATGTGCGATGTTTTGGGTTGAGACCCTTCGTCAGTCTTGGGTAGCGAGTCTGGGTTAAAATATGGTCATAAAGTTGGAAACAGGAGGAATCAGAGGGGGGAACAGCGAGAGAGGGTGTTGCAGAATTTTTTGTCGGAGAGAGGAGGAGAACTTGAGGAGGTTTCACAGTGGAGCTACAGACAGCATCTGCATAACGTTTCAGGTCGAGACCCTTCTTCAGACTGAATTGAATTGAATGCTGTACCAGACTTATTCTTTACGTATTCATTCTAAATGGATGAACTCTGTTCTGTCCCCTCCTTTATCCAAATATAGAGCCACAATTTATGTTAAATATCTTTCCTATTCTTGGTTTTTTATCATCACTGAGTATATTGCTTATGGACTCCATATATTTTGACCCTCAGGGTTAGTCCAGGTTTTCTGTCTGCATGACAATCTGGCTGAACAGATTGCTGTTCATAGGAACCATTTGATATTCAATCCATGATTTCAAAATAAAATTAACTGTTTCATTTTTCTGATTTCATAATAAACAATATTATATTCCAATTCAAAATGTTTGGAAGATTCATTAGGTTGTAGACCTGGTGAAAGTTTCCGGGAAAGTTTTCCTCTTTGCCAGTTTATCAAAGACAGTTAAAATTCATCAGATGGTCCCATAGTAAAGATTTGGGAGTTTAGTGTTAATTGGCACACTCTGGGGTACAGGCTTAGGTTTAGGTTTAAGTATGATTAAATACTTTGTTTTGCATGCTACCTAATCAGATCAGACCATTTAATAACCTAAGTACAATCGTCAAACTCAAGTACAATAGGCTGAACAATGGGGAAGGTACATTGCAGAATATAGTTCTCAGTATAGAAACATAGAAACATAGAAACATAGAAAATAGGTGCAGGAGTAGGCCATTCGGCCCTTCGAGCCTGCACCGCCATTCAAAATGATCATGGCTGATCATCCACTCGGTATCCTGTACCTGCCTTCTCTCCATACCCCCTGATCCCTTTAGCCACAAGGGCCACATCTAACTCCCTCTTAAATATAGCCAATGAACTGGCCTCAACTACCTTCTGTGGCAGAGAATTCCACAGATTCACCACTCTGGATGTTTTTCTCATCTCGGTCCTAAAAGATTTCCCCCTTATCCTTAAACTGTGACCCCTTGTTCTGGACTTCCCCAACATCGGGAACAATCTTCCTGCATCTAGCCTGTCCAACCCCTTAAGAAGTATTGTAGCACATCAGTGAAATGCAAAATTGTGATGTAAAATTAGAAGCAAGGGTAGGTCACCTGGCCTCTGAGGTCTTCTCCCCATTCAATAATATCATGACTGATCTGATTGTAACCTCCACATTCTCACCTGCCATTAATGCCATTAATGATATTTCATCCCCCACTTATCTACCTCTATCTTTAAGTAATCAAAGGTTCTTCTTTGAAGAAGAGAGTTTCAAAGACTCATAACCCTTGAGGGAAACATTTTGCTTCTTGTCTTAGGTTGATAACCTCTTATTTTTAAACAGTGATCCGTTTCTTCTAGATTCTTTCACAAAAGAAACACCTTCTCCACATCCATCCGTTGCGGTAACCACCAGACAAGGGCAGGCCACGTGGAGTGAGGAAGTCGCTGCAGAGGGAAGGAACAAAGGAGGAACCGGCTTGGAGCGATCGCTGTACGGAAGTGGGAGAACAAAGGAGGACCCGGCTTGGGGGGACTGCCTTGAGGAGGGGGCAAGGGGTTGGGGGAGGTGGAGCACAAAGGGGGACATAGCGTGGATACTGTGTATACTTTGTAACTTTGTCTGAGCCCTATTTGCATATCTTGGGTATACAAGCAAATCATTTCACTATGACGTCACATGTGACAATAAAGTATTCATCCATTCATTAATTCATTCACTCATCCATCCCACCAACATCCCTCCAGTATCTTGCATATTTCAATCAAGTCAGCTTCTATACCCCAGCAGATACAAACTCGATCTGTTCAACTGGCCCTCATACAGTCCATTCCAAGTATTCTAGTAATCCCTCTGTGACCTGCTTCCAGTACATTTAATTCTTTCTTCAAACATGGAGACCAAAACTATCTGCAGTAATCCAAATATCATCTCATGAATTTCTTCAAGAACTGAAGCATAATCTCCCTACTTTTAGTTTTGATTTCGGTGGGCGGCGCGACTTTCGTCAGCAGCGGCCTCTGCAGTCCGTCTGCGTTTTTATTATTTTATGTCTATGTTTTTATGTAGTTTTTGTTATTTTTTGTTGGGGTATGTGTGTGTGGGGGGGTGGGGGTGGTGTGGGGGGGTGGGGGTAACTTTTAAATCTCTCCCTGCACGGGAGACCCGACCTTTTCTTTGTCGGGTCTCCGTTGTCGTTGGGGCTGCAACGAGGAGCGTCCTCCAACAGGAAGACCGGGAGCTGTGGTGCCGACTACTCACCTCACCGTCGCGGAGCTGGCCGAGTCCAGAGCGGGTGGAGCTCTAACATCAAGAATCCGGTGTGCGACCTTGCATCACCCGGCGTGGCTTTAATGGCCGCGGGACAATCGCCATCGCCCGCCGGGGGCTTTGACTTTGACTCTGACATCGGGGGGGAGAGTGCAGTGGAGAGATAAGTTTTTTTGGCCTTCCATCACAGCAATGTGATGGATGTTTATGTAAATTATGTTGTGTCTTGGGTCTATTTGTTTGTAATGTATGGCTGCAGAAACGTCATTTTGTTTGGACCTCAAGGGGTCCAAATGACAATAAATTGAATTGAATTGAATTGAATTTCCCTAACAATGAATAACATTATGTTAACATTCCTAATTATTCTCTATACCTGAATTTTGTGAATCTATTGTGAATTAAATATTAGGAAAACCCAACTCTGCACCTCAAAGCACTGTAATCATCTCACCGTTTAGATCATTTGCATATATTTCATTTTCCTACTAAAATGGGCAATTTCTTATTAACTCACAATATATTCTATCTGGCAGATTGTTCTCCTATCACTTAATCAATCTCTATTCTTGATGCAGCCTCCTTATTCCTCCCTGTGTACTTTCTTGCATATCATTGTCTCATCAGCAAACTAATTTTAGCAACATATTGAGTTTCTGTAATTGTTTCATCATGAATTATTCTTTTAATCCTTTTCTTTTGTACCCTTCCAAGGTCAAACATTCTTTTCAGCTGTGGCTTGATCAAGTTCTCTCTTACTGAAGTATCACCTGTATTTTTCAACAATTTATCTTTGAGATAATGAGATATTAGATATTTCTATATTTATGCTTATGAGATTTCCTAGGAAAGCTAAATCCCTGAGCTCCTCCTTATTTCCTAGTCTGTCTCCTATGTGAAAATATTTCTGTTTTCTATACAGATGCAAACTGACCTACCTGATCTTTCGGTCGATCATTTCATTGAACACCTTTGCTCAGCCCGCCTGAACCTACCTGATCTCCCGGTTGCTAAACACTTTAATTTTCCTTCCCATTCTCACACAGACCTTTCTGTCCTAGTTCTCCCCCATTGTCAGAGTGAGGCTAAATGCAAATTGGAGGAACAGCATCTCATATTTCGCTTGGGCAGCTTACAGCCCTGTGGTATAAATCAAAGATCCTATAACGGAGCAAGATAGACCACTCCTGCAAAATGCAATGGGCTGACGTGTAGTACGCAACGTGGGCCTTTTTTTCATCCATTTCCGTAACCCGACCCGACTCGCAGTGTAATCAATGTTGCGGGGGAACAGTTTGTGTTAATAAATTAAAATTCTGAAAATGAGGAGAAGATTTTTCCCAAATAACTTTTATTTTTACGAGGATGTTTCCGTAACCGGCTTCCATCTCCGCATTAGTATCCTATGGGATCTGTGGTGTGGAGACGGAAGCCGGTTACGGAAATGGGGCTGAAAATTACCCATGAATCTGCCCATGACCGTACTAGGTCTTTTTCGTCGAGTGGACTATCTTGCTCGCTATAGGATCTTTGGTGTGAATATTGATTTCTCTCACTTCAGGTAGCCCCGGCATTTCCTTTCTCTCTATCCCTCCCCCACCCAAGTTGCACCAGCTTCTCGTTTTCACCCAAAAACCAGCTAACAATGTCCCATTTCCTTTGTCATTGTTACTTTTTTGCATCTTTCATTCATCGTTGTTTATCTCTCCACATCACCATCTATGTCTCTTGTTTCCCTTATCCCTAACCACTGAAGAAGGGTCTCGACCCAAAATGTCACCCATTCCTTCTCTCCAGAGATACTGCCTGTCCCGCTGAGGTACTCCAGCTTTTTGTGTCTATCTTTAGCATATATTTTCCCTGATGTAGCCATTTGTATTTGGTGCCCGTCCTTACGACAAAGAGGGTTCATCTGGTTAATGCCAGCTTTCAGAACATTATCATTAATTATATTCCCCATTTATATCCCTCCAACGTTTTCTCCTTCACACACCCTTTAACCACATCTCCCTCCAACCCCATTTTCCAACCTCCTACCTGCTCCAGGGGATATTAGAGTGGACAATTAAACTACCAATTTGTGTGTCATTGGAATGTGGGTGGTAACCAGAACATCAGAGGCTAACGCAAAGATCCTACAGCGAGCAAGATGGTCCACTCGACGAAAAAGACGTAGTACGGGCATGGGCAGATTCATGGGTAATTTTCGGCCCCATTTCCGTAACCGGCTTCCGTCTCCGCACCAAAGATCCCATAGGATAATAGTGCGGAGATGGAAGTCGGTTACGGAAACATCCTCGTAAAAATAAAAGTTATTTGGTAAAAATCTTCTCCTCATTTTCAGAATTTTAATTTATTAACACAAACTGTTCCCCCGCAACGTTGATTACACTGCGAGTCGAGTCGGGTCGGGTTACGGAAATGGATGAAAAAAAGGCCCCACGTTCCGCTCCATTGCGTACTACACGTCAGCTCATTGCATTGAGCAGGAGTGGTCTATCTTGCTCCGTTATAGGATCTTTGGGCAAAAGTATGCAGTCACAGAATGTATTGCATGTGGGCAGCCCCCCAAGGTCAGGATTGAACCTGAGTCAGTGGAGCCGTACAGTTGCAGCACTAAATGTGGCATCACCCCTCCGCCCTTTGACCCATTGAAATGTTCCTTTGCCTGCTTAGTCAGTTCATGTCCCTTTAAAAAAGGAAGCGGCCGTTCCAGGTGGCCCAGCCGCTGTGAGGACTCTCCCGACGCCGGGGCAACACCACCCGGCCAGAACGGCCAGGAACATCGGGCCTCCGTAGAGGTAATAGCGGAGGCCTCAATAGGCCTGACTTTGGGTGAACTGGGGATGGGGACTGGACATTGTGCCTTCCCCCACAGTGGTAACCATTGTGGGGGGATGATTTTTTTGTGTATAAGTTAACATGTTAGTCTGTGTCCAAGATGGCTGTCGGAAGAGAGAGTGGACGCTGGCCCGCTTTAGCTGCCGCTGCTCTCTCTTCACATTGTGTTTTTTGATTTTTTGATTTTGTGTCTTTGGAGCGATTTCTATCTTTAATTTGTGTATTGATGATGTCCTTATTATTTATTTTTCTCCGACTATATGTTTTTTTTCTCTTCTGTTAATTTTTGTAAGGTGACCTTGGGTGTCCAGAAAGGCACCAGCAAATAAAATGCATTATTATTATTATTATTATTATTATTATTATTATTATTATTATTATTATTATTATTATTATTATTATTATTATTATTATTATTATTATTATTATTATTATTATTATTATTATTATTATTATTATTATCTCTTTATTGAAACCCTCAAACCACCGGCTCCTTGACCAACATCTGCCATCCCCTGCCAATTCACAAATAAGTGCTTCTAACAGGAGCCTTGAGATAGGTTGCTGGGATTTTTATTTGTAGTTCTGTTTTGCTGTCTTTATTATTTTCTTTGTAGACTTTTTGCTGATCGCCATAGTTCCTTCAATGCACTCTTGTTCCACGTATTTGTTTTCAGGTTAATGCTGTCACTTACCTCAGCGATGTCATTCATTGCACTCATCCCTTTCAAGATGTATTTGGCATTTTATCCTACTTTGAATACTAACCGTTTGTCTTTAGGTTTGTCCATTTCAGCTCAGTTAACTGATGTCAAGTTATTTATGATCCGTTCAAAGCCCTGGGAATCTAGCAGTCATCTATGCCGTCTCCTGAAGATCTATCGCTGTTTGCATCAACTCTTGGGGGCTCAGCAGCTTGAACTGAAGTTTGGAACTGAGTGTGGAATGTTCAAGGGCTCGTGCCAATATGCAGATTAGCGAAGATCTTTCTTTTGTACTCAAATGGTTCTTTTCATTTTGGCGATACCATCTTTGAGACGCCCTGAATTGTCTCATTGTATTTCCCTTATGGACTCTTCTGGTAGTCATGGGTGCTCAATAGACTTTTGGCTTTTGTGTCTTTCCACAAAATGGTTTGAGGTCAGAGAATGCCAAGAATGTAATAATGCAAACCAGGCATTTCTGAGTATTGATGTTACAGAGAATAGATCAAATTTGGCGCAAATACTCATATACAGCGTTTATCTGTTATTTAGAGTAATATTTAATTTGAAACATCTTTCAACATCATTTTAGATGGACAGCACTCATACCAAGGGTTCGCAACAGATTTTACTACCTCCCCCATGTCTTCTTTTGGGTGATCCCTGGGGTGACCTGCATTTACTGGAAACTGCATTTCCCTGGTCAATTCTTCCCTTCCCTCCCGCACCACCCCCTCCCCAGGCACTTTCCTTTGCAACCGCAGGAGATGCTACACTTGTCACTTTACTTCCCCCCTCGACTCCATTCCAGGGCCCAAGCAGTCGTTCCAGGTGCGATAGAGGTTCACCTGCATCTCCTCCAACCTCACCTATTGCATCCGCTGCTCTAGATGTCAGCTGATCTACATCGGTGAGACCATGCGTAGGCTTGGTGATCGTTTCGACGAACACCTCCGCTCGGTCCGCATTAACCAACCTGATCTCCCGGTGGATCAGCACTTCAACTCCCCCTCCCATTCCGAATCCGACCTCTCTGTCCTAGGCCTCCTCCATGGCCAGAGTGAGCACCACTGGAAATTGGAGGAGCAGCACCTTATATTCTGCTTGGGCAGTCTGCACCCTAGCGGCATAAACATTGACTTCTCCAATTTGCGGTAGCCCTTGCTGTCTCCTCCGCTTCTCAGCTCTCCCTCAGCCCTCTGGCTCCTCCTCTTCCTTTCTCCTTTCTTCACTCCGCACCCCACGCCCCCCACCCTACATCAGTCTGAAGAAGGGTTTCGGCCCGAAACGTTGCCTATTTCCTTTGCTCCATAGATGCTGCTGCACCCGCTGAGTTTCTCCAGCACTTTTGTCAACCTGCATTTACTGGCTCTGTGGATTCCAGAGTGACTGAGGGATGTGGACTCTACCGTAGATGGTGCAGAGTGTGTCTTATGGCATAGGTTATGTATGATTCTCCTGTGCTTAGTTGGACTTGAGTTCTCTGCTCCTGCCCAAATGTTCCTTTTCCACTTTGAATGTCCATGGGGCAGAGATTCCCAGGAAACAAGGGGATATTGCATTTTTTCAGAGAGGTTTATCATAACTTATTTTGTATTCTCATAAAATCATAGTCCCATGGAGAAATACAGCACAGAAATAGGGCCGTCAATCTATCGAGTATGTGCCAAATATGTACCTATCTATTACTTGCAAATTTTTGCTCCCCTCGCCTTCCCTTCACCCTCTCATCTCCCTTTGCCAGCTTTCTCCCTTATATTCCATCAGTCTGAAGAAATGTCCTAATCCAAAATGTTGGCTGCCCTTTTCTCTCCACAGATGCTGCCTGGCCTGTTGAGTTCTTCCTGCTCGTGGTTTTATACTCAAGATTCTGGCATCTGCGGTGCCTTGTATCTCTACCAAGCTTGCATTTTCTGTTTGATCCTTTTTGATTCACTGCTAATCTCTTCTGATGACTGGGCTTGAGGATAGTTTCTATTTCACAGTCTGGTCTTGGGCAGGTAAACAAGGTGGCCAACTGTAGTCTCAAAATGTAATTAGGCTATCTAATTACACTGTGTATATTGGACTTGGAAAGTCATCTATATAATTTATAGAGTCAGAAAAATACCCTCCTACCAGCACGTTCCTGTCAAGTATATCAAACTAAAGTTCCAACTTTTTGGTAGAAGCATGACTGAACCATACAAATATTTTACAACTGATTTGCTTTCTATTAATTTAATTGGGAAATCTGGCCAGCCCATCAAGTATGCGGGGGTTTCGGCCCGAAACGTTGCCTATTTCCTTCGCTCCATAGATGCTGCTGCACCCGCTGAGTTTCTCCAGCACTTTTGTCTACCTGTTCAATTTTACCTCCTGTTCCATGCCTGGGCAATCATTTATAGTGGCCTGCTGTCCTCAGATGGCAGGTCTGTGATCAGATTTAAAGACCTCCAATATCAAATAAGCTGTTTGCAGTACATAGCGCAAATCTGCACATTATTTCCCAAAGATTCCCCCAAAAGCAACACAGACTCAAAATTTCCCCTGGGACATGACGCTAATCCCAATACCTTCTTACAGAAGCATGCACAGAATTACCGAATTGTGCATTTCAATAGGCAAGTGCATATGACGGGATTCTTAAGAAGATTCAAATGAATATATTTTCTTTTCTGTTAAATGTGGCTGCTTATTGAACAGGAAATGCACAAATAAACATTTGCGCGGCTTCAAACGAGTGAGAATGTCTCTGTAGTGTATGATGATGAATGTCAGAGAGTTAGGAAATGAGATTCAGTCTCTCCCACCAACCCCCATCTGAACTGTTATACATTGATCAAATAAATATTTCATGAATGTCGGGCTGCTTTTTATGTCGACTGCGCACAGGCTTGCTTGGCTTCCTGTGTTGTTTTCAAGTTGTATCTGAGGATCCCCAGATAGCAGGAAATGACAATGAAACTGAAGCATAACTTGTTAGTTTTCACACTAAATCAGTTCCTGCTGATTCTCGTGCCCTGAAAAGGTCACAGAGGGTGGGGGTGTGGATGGGGGATGGGGGTGTGTGGGGAAGGTATCTAATGTGCCTTTCATATGCCTCTGCGTGCACCACATTTTTTCACGGATGCTAATCTGGTTCAATTCAACCTTTTTTAATTCAAAATTTGAAAACACCACTGATATCCTGCTGTTAATTTGGGGCATTAGCGCAACGCATCGTAGAATGTACCTTGTTCAAACTCAGTGAGCAATGCTTATACATTGCTTCTGATTCTTCCTCTGTGCAGAATGTATTTGGGTTTATGATTATGTGCTTCAGCTGATCAGCTGGTGTCTGAAGAAGAGTTTCGGCCGGAAACATTGCCTATTTCCTTTGCTCCATAGCTGCTGCACCCGCTGAGTTTTTCCAGCATTTTTGTGTACCTTAGATTTTCCAGCATCTGCAGTTCCTTCTTAAACACATTATTCACCCCACGTTGACCTAGCTCATTTTAACCTAAAGTAATTTCCTACGCTGTAAATTTAAATGTTTGAATACAGAGATGACTACATTTTGCTGCCACTTTGTTGCTGGGATCTGTCGATGCTATATGGGGATAGTGTTGAGTTAATTTTAGTTCATTGACTAAAACCCAATACAATCCAATTACTGAACGAGACAGGCTTGAAATGAACTTCCAGCCGCTACTGATATACCCTGTGGTGTGAGGGGCTCTGTTGCCTCCAGTCTGATATTTATTTATGACAGAATTCCAAGGAGCCTCTAATTTGGCCTGCATTTACATTTCTATTGCAAGATCAACGCATAATGGTTTCACTCCTACATATCTTAAAGCAAAGCTTAATTTGGAATCAGGGACTGAAAAATTGGGTCAATGTCAGATAGTTTTAATAATAATAATAATAATAATAATAACAATAAACTTTATTACGGACTCGAGGTCCAGACAAGGGGCAACATTACATAAAAATGCATTGCATATTTAAAAATATCATAAAATACATATAAAACCTTAGTATATCACATAAAAGCATCATACTTTATATATTAAAAAAAACAAAAAAAACACAATACATGAATTAAAAATCCAGATTAAAAGAATGATCAATGTCCTACAACGAGACAACGATACCAGTGTCTCCACAGCTGGGATTCGTAGCGTGTAGTGCTAACCCTTATGTTTGACAAGGCCACAATAATTACATTTTTAGTCATTTATCCTGCAAATGAATTTATACATATTCTTCTTTCAGTTTCCTTTCAGTACTTATCCAGATCTTTATTTCCAATGCTATGCTATGTGCTAAGATTAGGGATTTTACCATAAATCATGCATCTTGCATTGTACATTTTCAGTTATAATCAGCTCTTACTGAGGTCTAAATTAGAAGCCGTGAATGAATTCATTAACGTACATCATATTCTGAGCTGTAGTTATTTATATTTCTGCATGTAATTTACAATGCATATACTTTAAGGTAATGAATGCTGGTGTTGGCTGATTAGTCTTTTTTGTATCTTCACTGGTGAGAACCAAGATGAATAAAGGGATGATTTCTCTCAGCAGTTGAAGTGAGGATTTTAGTTGTGTAGATCAGGTTTTTTTTCAGATTTGATCCAAACCTCTGCAGAATTAGTGATTTCAGTGGTGTGGAAGATTTCAACCTTCACGTGGTCCGCCCTGTTTCGACTAATGCAATCAACTCGACGGGGCCCGTCCCACTTCGATCGCCGGAGCCGTATGGAGTTGTGTGGGGCTGGCTCCAAAAAACTGACACTGTCCAAACATTTCGCGCGGCAACGGCCTGTCGGCCCACAGCCGCATTGAGGCCGTACGCACCGCCTCGACGGGCGTACTCAGCGTCTCTACGCCGACGCAGCATCTTGATGGTTTATGCCTAAAGCGTGGAGTTGCGCGATGACGTCACCGCCCGACGCCGTGCGACGTCCAAATTCAGTTGGCCCGCCTCCTGCCCAGCTGATAGGTGAGTATGATGTCGGGACCAGCCCCGCACAACTCCAGACGGCTCCGTGACCGGCCCCGCAAGGCCGTACGCCTCAAGCCACCACCTTTGGTCACGCTGGACGCATGCAATCACATGCTGGTGGGACAGGCCCTTTAGGTCAACATCTCAAGCCAGTAATGGGAGAATTGGAGATGCTTTTGCAAGTGCAGATAATGCCAGAAGTACACACGGAATAGGCAAGCCCAACTGTGACATCTTTTTATTTTATCAAGAAGCTCAGTGACGTTCAGAATTCATAGCTTGCTCATGTTTCATACTTACTTGGGTGAAAAACTGAGAAGTGGCTGCAGAACTACAGCTGAGCATATTTTAAGGAGTTAAATGAATAGAATGAAGAGTGATTCATTGTGGTGGGATTCCGTTGGAGGTGACGAAAATGTTGGAGGATTATGCAACGGATGATGGGGTGAAAGATAAGGACTAGGGGACTGTCCCTTGTGTGACTAGGGGACAGGGACTAGACAAATTATCATAATAACCCATTGTTGTGATAATGTGACTACAAAATGTATACAGAATATACTTGGCTAATAACATTCAATTCAAAGCTGCAGCAAATAACATTGTTATTGTTCTGGTCAATTGTTCACAACAAAGTCTTCATAAATGAGGCCCTCACACACATGTCTCCTTTGTATCCCACAGTTCCGCTCCTGCTCCCCTCCCCCTAATCATCCCCCTAGTCCTTACCTTTCACCCTATCATAGGGTTGCATACAACAAATAATCCTCCGACATTTTCGTCACCTCCAACGGAATCCCACCGCTAGTCACATCTTCCCATCTCCACCCCTTTTCCACCTCCTGCAGAGACTATTCCCTCCCCAACTCCCAGTTTAAATCATCCCTTCCCACCCAAACCATCCTTCCACCGATATCTTCCCCTGCACCCACAGGAGATGCAACACCTGTTCATATACCTCCTCCCTCGACTGGCCAGGGACCCCGACAGCCATTTCAGGCGAGTCAGAGGTTCACTTGCACCTCCTCATCCATTGTTCAAGGAGTGGACTCTTATACGTTGGCGAGAGCAAACGTAGACAGGGCAATCATTTCGCTGAACACCTTTGTTCTGACCGCCTGAACCTACCTGATCACCCGGTTGCTGAACACTTTAATTCCCATTCCCCCATAGACCTTACTGACCATTGTCAGAGTGAGACCAAATGCAAATTGTAGGAACAGCACTTCATATTTCGCTTGGGCAGCTTACAACCCATCGGTATGAATATTGATTTCTCTAACTTCAAGTAACCCTTGCATCCCGCCTCCATCCCTCCCTCATACCAGCTTCGAAGTCGTCTTGTTAAGTCTCATTGTCTGTATTCATTCTCACCTAGCCCACAGCTACCAATGACCTGTTTCCTTTATCATCATCACTTATTTGCCTATTTTTCATTTGTTCTATATCTCTCTCAATATCACCATCTGCATTTCTCATTTCCCTTATCCTTGACTCTCAATCTGAAGAAGGTTCTCGACCTGAAATATCACCTATTCCTTTTCTCTAGAGATGCTGTCTGACCCACTGAGTTACTCCAGCATTTTGTGTCTATCTTCTGGTGAAGCCAACATCTGCAGTTCCTTCCCACACAAATTGTTACAATATATATATTTTTGTAGTATTGTTGCAATATATTTATATATAGTACATTTGTACTATATATCTGTGTGAATGTGTGTGAGTGATTGGTGGTGGTCGGAGGGGCTGTAGGCGCAGATTGGCAGCCACGCTTCCATCAGTCTGCCCCAGGGCAGCTGTGGCTACAGAAGTAGCTTACAACCACCAAGTGTGACTGAGGAGTGAATGAATAATGCGATGTAAAGCGCCTTGAGTATTAGAAAGGCGCTATATAAATCCCATCCATTATTATTGTTATTATTTGTACAAGGTAACCAGACCCTAATAATGCAAATCAAATATGTAGTGCAACTGTGCAACTTTTTCCAAAGTGGTTGGGTCCTTTGGTAGGTAGTGGTTGGAGTTGTGAATGGTGGTTCAAGTGTTTGGTCTCGTCGATGTATAAGAGTCCACACCTTGAACAGTGGATACAGCAGATGGAGTTGGAGTTGGTGCAAGTGAAAAATCCATACGTCAGGCTGTCGGTGATAGACTATAGCCTGGTGTTTGGCTCAGAACTTCAACTCCCCCTCCCATTCCGAATCCGACCTTTCTGTCCTGGGCCTCCTCCATTGCCAGAGTGAGCACCACCGGAACCTGAAGGAGCAGCACCTCATATTCCGCTTGGGCAGCCTGCATCCCGGTGGCTTGAACATTGACTTCTCCAATTTCCGGTAGCCCGTGCTGTCTCCTCCCCTTCTCAGCTCTCCCTCAGCCCTCGGGCTCCTCCTCTTCCTTTCTTCTTCCTGCCCCCCCACCCCCCCCACCCTGAAGAAGGATTTCAGCCCGAAACGTTGTCAATTTCCTTCGCTCCATGGATGCTGCTGCACCCGCTGAGTTTCTCCAGCAATTTTGTCAGCCTGGTGTTCGACATTATTATCCCCTCCAAACTGGTTACCAAGCTCACGAACATGGGCATCCCTCTGCAACTGATCCTTGTCTCCCTTATCAACAGGACATAATCAGTACGAGTTGGCAGCAACACTTCCTCCTCGATAACCATCAGCACAGTAGCCCCCTGCTCTATACGCATGTCTGTGTAGCTAGACACAGTTCCAACTCCACATTCAAATTCGTCGATGACACCACCATTTTTGGACAAATTATGGATGACAAGTCCGAACATAGCAGGGAGCTTGATCGGCTGACTGAATGGCGGAAGAACAACAACCTTACTCTGCTTATGCTCAATCCATTAGTGCACTAGCACAGAGAACAAAAGCTGGTGGGGGAACTCAGTGGGTCAGGCAGCATCTGTGGAGGCAAAGGGATAACTGACATTTTGAATGGAGAGCCTGCATCACAGCTTTGTGTCCCTTGCAAATTTAACATGGCCAATCCTCTCAACATTGGGGAAGACTTAAATCCAGAATTACAAAAGTAATTGTCGAGATGAGCGACACAAAACTGACTGTTGTATGATATTATTGCTATCCTCAAATGATGAATTATGGATGGCAATTTTTTTTGTCAGCTATATTTAAGAGGGAGTTAGATGTGGCCCTTGTGGCTAAAGGGATCAGGGGGTATGGAGAGAAGGCAGGTACAGGATACTGAGTTGGATGATCAGCCATGATCATATTGAATGGCGGTGCAGGCTTGAATACCTACTCCTGCACCTATTTTCTATGTTTCTATGATTCTATGAAACCTTTACAGACACAAGATACTGCAGATGCTGGAATCATGATCAAAATGGGATAAAGGGAGACTATCATCTGATTGCAGTAGTCATGATTTAAGATCTTTATAATAGTGGTTTAATCTGGACCAAAGCTTCCTCTACATATTTAACATAGAGTTAAATACAAGTTATTAACAAACTGAGTTAATTGTTGAGAAACTCCTCTGTCTTTCTTCACAGGTGATAATGAATCGTTTGCAAGTGTTGATAAAAGGGGCACGGGTTTCCTTTGTCCCTCCAAACCCCCCCCCCCCCTCCCCCCCAACTTTACTTGGTGATGTTTTTGACACCCCCAAATTTACCCACTAACATTAATGTTGTATATGCTTGCCACTACAACAGCTTGCTAATCTAAAGTACTGCACCTGCAACCGGCTTAGCTGCTCCATACCAGTATTATGTAAAAATGCTATCCTTTTCTTTTCATAGTCATCTCAGAACAAAGAATAGAAAGGTAGGTCAAAATCAAACAAATGACAAGCTACACTGAATATTATGGCATCTCCTTCATAAAACTGACACCATGAAATGGAGCCGAGTGGTAGCAGAGTCAGTTAACTGTGAAGGAAATCAAAGGGATGCTGTTGGCGGCCCACCATAAAGCAGTCTTTAATGACATACTGGGGGGTGGGGGAAGCGAGTGAAACAAGTGACCAGGCAGGTCAATTAAAGCCCAGATTGTCCTTGCTGAGTATTCTGGAACCTTGCTGGAAACTAGGAAGTGCTTGCCATTTCTCACTGCTCTGTGTTAAACTGTTTGTCTCCCTTTGTGCATCTACATCGATTCGGGGCAGCGTTAAAATTGCACCGTTAAGAATTTTTTACATGGAATCCGTTCAATTCAAATCGAATCTTGTTACCATTGAAACAGTCCGTCCCATTTATATAAGGATTTTGAGACTTTATTCGTCTTTGAAATAAAGAGCATCCTCAAAACTAAATGCATTTTTTGATAAATTAATTCTGCTCATGCTCCAGGCTTTACATTTTTGCATACCTTGTAGTTACATAGTTCTAACATCTGTGCTAAAGAGTTAAGATCAAGAATCACAAATATCAGTTATCTACGTGTGCTTTTCCCTTACTGACCGAGGAACATTACACCGCCTCTTGCCAGGTCGATTTAGTGCATTCATGTGGAGCATATTTGACAGGAGCACACAATGGGGTCCCTGAAGTCAGTGCAATAATCCTCCTGTTGAATGATCATTTGAATTGGATTTGGGGTTTACGTTTTAAAACCTTTTCAGTCTGTATTAGTTTAGCACCCTACTGTGGAGTCTGAAGCAATCCATTCACTACCCCTCAGGTTATAATTCCACATCTATCTTCCTCAGACCATATGTTACCCAACCCAAATTTTATCTTTCTATTGCTTCTCGCTTACATGGGATGGTGCAAATATCATTATGTCCCAGTAGAATGTCATATGAGATCCTGTTCGTAAGATTTTGATAATTATTAAAAATTGAACACCTCTTATATGGCTTTCCAGAGGTTTGGGAAGTTTGGATTGAAAAAGAACATAGAACAGTGCAGGTAGACACAAAATGCTGGAGTAACTCAACGGGTCAGGCAGCATCTCTGGAGAGAAAGAATAGATGAGAAGGTCGAGACCTGAAACATCATCTATTCCTTCTCTCTAGAGATGCTGCCTGACACACTGAGTTACTCCAGCATTTTGTGTCGTTCTTTGATGTAAACCAGCATCTGCAGTTCTGTCCTACACATAGAACAGTGCAGCACTGGACAGACCCTTCAGCCCATCATGCCTGCGTCCTCATGATGCCAAGTTCAACTGATCTCCTCTGCATGATCCATATTCCTTCATTCAAAAGTCAAGAGAGTTAAGTGTCAAGTAATTGAGAGTAGGGAAGATTCAAACAAGAGGACATGATTTGAGAATTAAGGGACAGTAGTTTAGGGGTAACATGAGGGGGAACTTCTTTACTCAGAGAGTGGTAGCTGTGTGGAATGAGCTTCCAGTGGAAGTGGTGGAGGCAGGTTCGAATTTATCATTTAAAAATAAATTGGATAGGTATATGGACGGAAAAGGAATGGAGGGTTATGGTCTGAGTGCAGGTAGATGGGACTAGGGGAGAATAAGTGTTTGGCACGGACTAGAAGGGCCGAGATGGCCTGTTTCCATGCTGTAATTGTTATATGGTTATATGTTTATATGGTCAAGAGTATTTACTTTCACATGTACCGAAATGGATAAAATAAATTCTTACTTGCAGCAGCATAACAGGGCTGTAAATACAGTGCTCAATAGATAATATAAAAAACAAAAACAAAACATTTGATGACCATAAAACCCCCAATATAGTGCAAAACAAACCAAAGCTCAAAGTCCTCAGTATAAAGTAACCAAGGCCATTCACAGTTCAGAGTTTAGTAGGAGTTTGTAGTTTGTTGGGAAGAAACTGTTTCTGCACCTGAATGTTAAGACTCGATGTTTCCTTCTACACCACTCAGCACGAGAGCGACTCACAGCACCAGAGATCCAAAGTCGAACCCGACCTCAGGTACTATTTGTGTGGTGTTGGCATGTTCTGCCTGTGACCGTGTGGGTTTCCACCGGGCGCTCTGGTTTCCTCCCATATCTCAAATATGTGCAGTTTTGTTGGTTAATTTAGCCTCTGTAAAATGACCCCTAAAGTGTAGGGAGTAGATGAGAAAGTGGGACAACATAGAACTAGTGGAAAATGATGTTTCAGATTCCAGATTCAGATTCAGATTCAATCTTTATTGTCATTGTTCAGTGTACAGTACAGAGACAACAAAATGCAGTTAGCATCTCACCCAGAAGAGCGAACATAGAATAATGGAACAGTAAAATGGTGAGAACTCGGTGGGCTGAGGGGCCTGTTTCCACGCTGTATCTCTAAACACTAGGATCATAGCTTCTCTTTTACCTAAAATTTCCTTTTGTTTGGGCATTAACCTGGATTTTCTTAAGTCCATCATCCTCAGACTTGAATACACTTGCTGACTGAGGGTTCGGCAGAGAATTTGAAAGATTCTTTACTTTCTGAGCGAAGAAATGTATTCTCATACCTATGTTAAATTGTGGAACCCTTACTTTGGAAATGTGACCCCAGGCTTCAGGTGTTCTATAGAGGGGTAAAAGTCGTTCCAGCATCTATCTGCCAAGCTCAATAAGAATTAAGTATTTTTTTCAAAGAGATTGCCTCTTTCTTTTAAACACAAGGCAGCAGAGGTTTAATTTGCTTAATCCCTCTTCATAAGGAGCGTGTCATGTTGATTTGATTAGAATTCACACTGTGTACCACAGAGGGAGCTACATTAACTTCCCAGCTATAAACAGCACAGGGCACAAATTGAGGAATACAAAAACGGAAAATGCTGCAAATACTTGATTACACAGCATCTGTGGATAGAGAATAAATTAGGTTAATGACCTTTGTGGCCTTGAGGAAAACCTGGGGTCCAGCAGTGACCACACCTACCCTCGCACAGGGCCGGATTTAGATGAAGAGAGGCCCTAGGCTATTCCACGTGAGGCCCCTCCCAATCCCCTATCGTTCCCCAGCCCCGCACAGCCCGATTTTACCTTCTCCCCAAAATCCACAAACCTGACTGTCTCGGTAGACTTATTGTCTCTGCCTGTTCGTGCCCCACCGAACCCATCTCCACATACCTTGACTCCATCCTATCCCCCTTGGTTAAATCCCTTCCCACCTATGTTCAAGACACCTCAGACACTCTCCGCCGTCTCCGCGCATTCCACTCTCTAGGCCCTCACCCCCTCATCTTCACCATGGACGTCCAGTCACTCTACACCACCATCCCCCACCAGGATGGCCTCCAAGCCCTCCGGTTCTTTCTCGACCAGAGGAGCAACCTATACCCAGCCACTGACACTCTCCTCCGCCTAGTGGAGTTGGTCCTTACCCTCAATAACTTCACGTTTGACTCCTCCCATTTCCTCCAAACACAAGGCGTAGCTATGGGCACACGCATGGGCCCCAGCTACGCCTGCCTCTTTGTCGGGTACGTCGAACAATCCTTGTTCAATACGTACCAGGGCCCCATCCCCGACCTCTACCTCCATTACATCGACGACTGCTTTGGGGCCACCTCCTGCACCTCCCACCTCCGGCACTCAAATACACCTGGACTATTTCCGACACTTCCCTACCATTCCTTGACCTCACCATCTCCATCGCAGGGGATAGACTTCTGACCGACATCCACTATAAACCCACTGACTCCCATGGCTATCTGGACTACACTTCTTCCCACCCTGCCTCCTGTAAGGACTCCATCCCCTACTCCCAATTCCTCCGCCTAGGCCGCATCTGCTCCCAGGATGAGGCGTTCCACACTAGGGCATCTGAAATGTCCTCATTCTTCAGGGAACGGGGGTTCCCCTCCTCCACCATAGATGAGGCTCGCACCAGGGTCTCTTCCATACCCCGCAACACTGCTCTCTCGCCCCATCCCCGCACTCGCAACAAGGGCAGAGTCCCTCTAGTCCTCACCATTCACCCCACCAGCCGTCACATACAACAAATAATCCTCCGCCATTTCCGCCACCTCCAACGTGACCCCACCACTCGCCACATCTTCCCATCTCCCCCTATGTCTGCCTTCCGCAAAGACCGCTCCCTCCGCAACTCCCTTGTCAATTCTTCCCTTCCCTCCCGCACCACCCCCTCCCCGGGCACTTTCCGTTGCAACCGCAAGAAATGCAATACCTGTCCCTTTACCTCCCCCCTCGACTCCATTCAAGGACCCAAGCAGTCGTTCCAGGTGCGACAAAGGTTCACCTGTATCTCCTCCAACCTCATCTACTGCATCCGCTGCTCTAGATGTCAGCTGATCTACATCGGTGAGACTAAGCGGAGGTTGGGCGATCGTTTCGCCGAACACCTCCGCTCGGTCCGCAAGAACCTACCTGACCTCCGCTGGCTCAGCACTTCAACTCCCCCTCCCATTCCCGATCCGACCTCTCTGTCCTGGGTCTCCCCCATTGCCAGAGTGAGCAACACCGGAAATTGGAAGAACAGCACCTCATATTCCCCTTGGGGAGCCTGCATCCTGCGGGCATGAACATTGAATTCTCCCAATTTTGTTAGCCCTTGCTGTCTCCTCCCCTTCCTCAGCCCTCGGGCTGTCTCCTCCCATCCCCCAGCCCTCGGGCTCCTCCTCCTCCCTTTTCCTTCCTTCTCCCCGCCACCCCCTATCAGTCTGAAGAAGGGTTTTGGCCCGAAACGTTGCCTATTTCCTTCGCTCCATAGATGCTGCTGCACCCGCTGAGTTTCTCCAGCTCTTTTGTGTACCCCCTATGTAAGGCCCCTCCCAATCAGCCTATGAAGCCTATAGGTAAATTTGGCCCTGCCAAGGCCCCCCTAGATCTCGAGGCCCTAAGCTTAAGCTTGTGATTCTTATACGTAAATCCGGCCCTGCCCTCACAGTAGGGTGAACTCACGTGGTATATTTTATTTACAGTGGTAAGGAAGTCCTGGACCAAATGGGGGCGCTGTCCCTCAGCGTCAGAGAGCACGTGTGGTGACGCTGCTGATCCCGGGTTTGTCCCAGCAGCTCAGTCTTGGTCTTCTAAGGAAGAGGCGTGGTATCTCAGGCATGGTATCTCCTGTGGTTCACCCTTGCCTCGAGAGTTGGTGCTGGCAGCCTCGCCTTTCTTCCTGGCGGCTCAGCTTTGGGCCTGAAGGGGTGAAGTGCTGGTGCAGGATTCCCAAAACGTTGATCTGCAAGTCGAACCAGTAGTACAGAAAGCAAACTCAATTCTAGAATTCATTTCAAGAGGGCTTGTATACAAAAACAGGGATGTAATGTTGAGGCTCTAAAAGACGCTGGTCAGGCCGCATTTAGAATATTGCGAGCATTTATGGGCACCATATCTGGGGAAGGATGTGCTGGCTCTGGAGAGAGTCCAGAGGAGGTTTACAAGAATGATCCCAGGAATGAGTAGGTTCAGCTATGATGAGGGTTTGTCGGCACAGGGCTTGTACTCGCTGGAGTTTAAAAGGATGAGGGGGACCTCATTGAAACATACAGAATAGTGAAAGGCTTGGATAGAGTGGATGTGGAGAGGATGTTTCCATTAGTGGGAGAGTCTAGGACTAGAGGTCATAGCCTCAGAATTAAAGAGCGTTCTTTTAGGAGGGAGATGAGGAGAAATGTCTTTACTCAGAGGGTGGTGAATCTGTGGAATTCTTTGCCACAGATGCTGGTAGTCTGTGGATTATCCTGGCAGCCAGTGTGTGCCACTGTGTGTATAGGCATGGTCCCTTGCTTTCTGTGGGCAGGAAGAGGTTCTAGAAGCGCTGTCTAGGGTTTTTTTTCCAGCAACCCATCCTTGACCACACAGTGGTCTCAGGTGGTCTCACATTTGTCCCAGTCTTCATCAAAACTGCAACTAGGAAACACAGCTGTTGGCGTGGTGCTGGAATAATGCAGAGGTTTGCCCTCTCCTGGCCTGCCAGCCAGCGGATCAGAGCAACATCTAAGCATGCAGGTACAGCAGGCAGTGAAGAAAGCGAATGGCATATTGGCCTTTATAACAAGAGGAATCGAATATCAGAGCAAAGAGGTCCTTCTGCAGTTGTTCAGAGCCCTAGTGAGACCACACCTGGAATATTGTGTGCAGTTTTGGTCCCCTAATTTGAGGGAGGACATTTTTTCTATTGAGGGAGTGCAGCGTAGGTTTACAAGGTTAATTCCCGGGATGGCGGGACTGTCATATGCTGAGAGAATGGAGCAGCTGGGCTTGTACACTCTGGAGTTTAGAAGGATGAGAGGGTATCTCATTGAAACATATAAGATTGTTAAGGGCTTGGACACGCTAGAGGCAGGAAACATGTTCCCGATGTTGGGGGAGTCCAGAACCAGGGGCCACAGTTTAAGAATAAGGAATAAGCCATTTTGAACGGAGACGAGGAAACACTTTTTCTCACAGGGAGTGGTGTGTCTGTGGAATTCTCTGCCTCAGAGGGCGGTGGAGGCAGGTTCTCTGGATGCTTTCAAGAGCTAGATAGGGCTCTTAAAAATAGCGGAGTCAGGGGATATGGGGAAACGGCAGGAACAGGGTACTGATTGGGGATGGTCAGCCATGATCACATTGAAGGGCCAAATGGCCTACTCCTGCACCTATTGTCTATTGTCTAAGGGAAGGGCCCCTGACACACCTTTCAGTAAAACCAAGAGGATCAGAAAATCTGTGGCTTCCCAGTTTTGAGTCGGTTCTGTCTTGGAACTTGGAGCGTGAATGGAATCTCATCTCTTTTAGTGCTGTGCGGACATCACTCTTACCCAAGTTGTCATACGGATAGTGCAAACCAAACAGGTAGATTGATGTGGATGGGGTGAAATAGATGTATTCCTTGTGTTAGTTCTTTCAGCATCAGCCACATATCCCGGCCACAGCCTGGTCATCGATGTTGCTGTCATGGCACCATAAAAGGCATTTAAAAGTCCATTCATGCAGAATTCAGTGCCCTGACCACCTCCAGTGACTCTTCCAAAGAGTGCTCAACAAAGAACAAAATGGATTTATCAGCTACGAGAGAGAATAGTGGGTTTTTAAATAATTGTTTGGCTTATTATGTTATGTTTGAGTACTGTGTTTGCACGCCTGTTATCCTACCTACTGTTCTGTTTGCAGCACATATGACAATTAAACACTCTTGACTCTTGACAGGGGATATGAGGAGAAGGCAGGAACGGGGTACTGATTGTGGATGATCAGCCATGATCACATTGAATGGCGGTGCTGGCTCAAAGGGCCACATGGCCTGCTCCTGCACCTGTTGTCTATTGTCTAATGTCTATCATTTTGTTCTTGTTTTTCATCCTTTCTTCAACTATGATCTGCTGGTTGACAATTTACAGAATTGACCCCTTTGTCTTTCGTGATTAATCCAATTCTCCTATTCTGGTTTTAGAGCCATCGACTATATTGATCGCGTGACCACATTTATCACTGGGTTAGTGGAGGATCCTGGTATTAGCGGTGCAAATGTCACCACCACTTTCATGGAATCCAACCTTTGCAAGTTGCAGTCAGATGTTTATGCAGTAGATAATGTTATGATTTAGTGCTGCTCTGAAGAGAGAGGAGTCAGTGTTTACTGGAAATTGGAGTGTGGAGTGCTACTAATTCATGGCCTGCCAAATTTCCATTGTATTAGTACTCATTAATTCACTTCCTGGATGTCTTTCCGCATTCAATTATTTCCAGGCTGTATTGATTTTGGCTTTTGATTGCTCCTGTAGCGATCTGATGTTGACCAACGTCATTGATCAGCGCACAGTTGCATCGCAATGAAGAAGGATAACCTTTTGAAAAATGTCCTTCGGGGAAGGACTATGTGCTGAGGGACACAACATCTTGATTTCTCAAATCTCAATGGGGAAAGGCCTTAGCTTAAACCCATTCTATCACTGTACATATATGGTCCTGCAGTAATTGGCTGGGACCTATGAAGGATCCGTCAGATCCACTCGTATTAAAGATCAGACAAAGGAATAAGTTAGGACATAATGATGTAAAATAATCTTTGAGGTGGAATGATAAAACTTACATCACAGTGTGCCTTGTAGTGTATAGAATGAATTTAATTCACTATTTACTGTGTATGGTATCATATGTTTACTGTGTATTGGTGGCATGGTGGTGTAGCTATAGAGGTACTACCTTTCAGCGCCAGGAACCCGGGTTTGATCCTGACTACGGGTGTTGTCTGTCCGGAGTTTTTTGTTCTCCCCGTGACAACGTGGGTTTTCCCGGGTGCTCCCGTCTCCTCCCACACTCCAATGATGTATGGCTTCAGTAAAAATTGTAAATTGTGTGTAGGATAGTGCTGGTGTACGATTGCTGGTCAGCGTGGACTCGGTGGGCTGAAGGGCCCGTTTCTGTACTGTATCTGTAAAACTCTAAACTAAACTAAATATCATCTGCTGTGTTATATGAAATCTGTTACATATTTGCAAATGTGAGGAATAAAATAAATTATTGACAAAAAGGAAGATTGTTAAGGGCTTGGACACACTAGAGGCAGGAAACATGCTCCCGATGTTGGGGGAGTCCAGAACCAGGGGCCACAGTTTAAGAATAAGGAGTAAGCCATTTAGAACGGAGACGAGGAAACACTTTTTCTCACAGAGAGTGGTGAGTCTGTGGAATTCTCTGCCTCAGAGGGCGGTGGAGGCAGGTTCTCTGGATGCTTTCAAGAGAGAGCTAGATAGGGCTCTTAAAAATAGCGGAGTCAGGGGATATGGGGAGAAGGCAGGAATGGGGTACTGATTGGGGATGATCAGCCACGATCACGTTGAATGGCGGTGCTGGCTCGAAGGGCCAAATGGCCTACTCCTGCACCTATTGTCTATTGTCTATTGTCTTAAGCAGGATGATCCTTTTTTCCACAGTGCTAAAAAAAATATTCCTTTTCATTCTAAAGATGGACCCAAAAAGCTGGAGTAACTCAACAGGTCAGACAGCATCTCTGGAGAAAAGGAGTGAGTGACGTTTCGGGCCGAGACCCTTCTTCATTCTTATTATTATTATTAGCAATTGCATGTCTTTGAACAGCGTGTGTTGTGACTGATACCTGATCAGATCTGTGTTGCTCTCGTGACTTAGTCACAGGTTAAATCACTCACTATCCAGGTACAGATAGAAAGAGAAACTATATTGCCACGTCCACAATTCTTCACTGATGCCTTAAAATGTGTACAATGCAAACAACCTATAGGCCATCTCCAGAAACCATCTAGATTTATTTTTGCAGGCTGGGTTTTGGGACAGCGTCTGAAGTAGGCAACTGTTCCATATTAATTCCTAATAGAGCAGGCATTCTCTTGTAAAACTGGCTGAAAAATAGTCCTAGATGTTGTGTGTGAGTATAGTCTCACTGTATTGCCCACAGCAGGGAGGTCAAGCAGAAAATGATGGTGCATTAAACCTTGCTGCAGTCAGGAACATGCTTTTTCAGAGCACAGGACAATGGCAGTCGCGGGGAAGATTGGAAGACAATGTACGTACGTGAATGCTGCTACTCTTTTAAAGAACATGGTGCATTCAGCTTTTGTATCCCACAGCATGGTTAGATCCACAAAAACATTATAAAAACTACAGAGCTTGACCTTGAGGTGATTCTCTAATATAAATCTGAATTTGCTGGACATTAATTTGGGTTGTTCATTTATTGAACATTTGTTTATTGAATATTATCTATGTGCATTGTGTTATTGGCCTGTTATGCTGTTGCAAGTAAGGATTTAATTGTTCTGGTGATGAACATATGATAATTAAACATGGAAGATAGACACCAAATGCTGAAGTAACAGGCAGCATCTCTGGATAGAAGGAATGGGTGACTTTTTGGGTCGAGACCCTTCTTCGGACTTAATCACTTTTGATTCTTGACTCTTGTTTACACTGCAATAGATTATTCGACCCTTCATTTCTCTCGCCCCCCCCCCCCCCCCCCCCGTTTAAACGAGTTTGATCTAAAATAATTTCACCATACATGCCACCCCACAGTTTTGTATCTGTTTGTTCTATTAATATTCTGTCTCATACTATATGCCCATATAATTTCTGCCTCAGAGGAAGAGATCCTGATAAGGATTTTTTTAAATATGCAAACATTTCCAATCGTGTATCTGATTAATCCCTATTTTCTGTCTTCTCATTTTGATATTCATGTCGAACATACCGTTCCAAAAAGGATTCAGCCTTTGAAAAATGTCAACATTCAAGGTACAAAAACCTGAAGTGTTACTGAATCCTAAATTATGATTATCAAATTCCTGAACTATTCTGTTAACAAAAAAACCCAAGGGTCTGAAAGGTGATGTAGCTTTGAGGGTATGTATTAGTCTGATGGATGGTGTCTCATGGGAGTTAAATAGCTTTAGGATTTAGGCTATTTGTCCTATTATTGGATAATGGCCAAACTAAAAAAAACTTTTTACTGCAAAATGCGAGGGATGCCAAGGCAATTATTCGCTCTTAAATCTCTCCAATCTATCACTGGTTTATAAACACACTGGAACAACTGTTACACTAAATTCCAGGCTTTCAATTGTGGTTGAGTAGAAAGAGAAATTACCATTTTAAAACCCACTTTCATAGGAAGGATAATGCAGGAAGCAGAGGTGTCAATTACTGAGCTACCATCCATATGCATGTATTTACTGAAGGGTGGAATAAATACGTGATTCTGGCTGATGTTATGAGCTTCTGGCCATGCCCAACAAACTCCCCCACATACACCAATTACCACAGTCCAAGTTGCATAAAAGGCATTGGATTAAAACAGCAGATGTTCCTTGCTTCTGAGACCCCCCCCCACCAACCTCAAAAAAGGAATAGGTTTCCCTGCCTCTTTCTTTACTTGGGAACATAATGACGAAGGTAAGAATAGTTGTTGGCAGGGGAAAATGTTAAACGAAACAAAGCATTCAATATTGAAGCTCAAAATGTAAAGCTCAGTGTCATAATCTGGAGGAATAGAAGTTTCCTATTCTTCTGAAATGCAGTAAAAAGGTGGCTGAAATTTGATTAAACACCATATTTAGCTGAACTGAAACATTTTTAGATATGCTGTTTCAAAAAAGGTGCTGGCCTGTTATCGTGATCAGGTTAATCGCTTGAGAAAGAAGCAATTATGAATGCTCAGTTAGTCAGCAAATTTAAAAGTTGGTAAGGATTCCATCTAATTGAAAAATAATAACATTGCATTTACATCTCCCTTTATTATTAGCTTTGATAATTTTAACTTTGCTGGTTACTTTAACATAGCAGATCATTTCACAGCCGAAAAGAAAAATTATTGGTAGAATAGTTATGGGCCCTTGTAGAATCTTAAAATCACAACACAGTAGATCACTGTACTGAAACTAGTCAAGAAAAAGCGACTGAACCAAAGCCCATCCTTCAGCTATTGATCCATAATCCTCCAGTCAAGACTACAGCCTGTCTGTCTTTTTTTTATTTTTGTCTAGTTAAATGTAGTGTTTGTGTTTTTTTAAGCTTGGTTTTAAATGTGCATATGTGGGGGGCGGGGGGGGGGGGAGGGGGAAACCGTTTAAAATCTCTTCCCTGTTCGGGAGACCCGACCTTTTCCCTGTCGGGTCTCCGTTGTCGTTGGGGCCTAGCACTGTGGAGCGGCCTCCAACCTGAACGACCCGGGGGCTCGGGAGACTGCGGAGCTGCGAACTACTCACCATCGTGGGGCTGGCCGGCCTCGGAGCGTGGGGAGCAGTGGTGACTCGCTGCTGCGACTCGACTCCTGGGGCTCGGAGGCTCCAGCAACGCAGCCGCAGGTCCGGTGGACTGGGACATCGGGAGCTCACGGGTCCGGGGGGAGAGAGAGACCGCTTCCCGGAGCTCCCACAACGCGACTTCTCCAACCCGTGTCGCGGGGTTGGAACGACCCGGACCGGGACCGTACATCACCTGGAGTGGCTTCATGGCCGTGGGACTCACCATCGCACGCTGGGGCTCCGACCTTGTACTTTCAGACCGGGAGCGGGGCCGTAAATCGCCCCGCGCGGCCTAAAATGGCCGTGGGACTTATCATCACCCGCCTGGAGCTTGGACATCGGGAGAGAAATTGAGAGCAGGGGAGAGAAAAGACTTTGCCTTCCATCACAGTGGGTTCACTGTGATGGATGTTTGTGTGAACTTAATTGTGTGTATGTCTGTAGGACATTGTTTTTGTTTGTATGGCTGTGGAAACAAAATTTCGTTTGAGTCTCACTGGGGCTCAAATGACAATAAATTTGTATTGTATTGTATTGTTCATGTACATATCAAGCAACAGTAAACATGGTGAGGGTTTTTGCCTCCACCACTTTTTAAGCCAGTGAGTTTCTAGTATACCACATCGGTAAAGGAAATATTCTTCATCTCCTTTCTAAACTTCCTACAAATTAATTCTAAATCTCCACAGGGATCAGTGGTGGGAACTCTGTTGTTTGTGATATATTTAAATATTGGATTAAAACATAGATTGGTTCACAACTAAAGAAGGGTGTCAAAGGATATAGCATGACATAGATCAGTTGCAGATATGGGCAGAGAAATGACAGATTGAGGTTAATCCTGGAAAGCGTGAGGTGTTGCACTGACTGGCAAATATGAACTGCTGGAGGAACTCAGCGGGTTAGGCAGCATCTGTGGAGGGAATGGACAGCTAGCATATTGGGTTGGGATTCTTCTCAGGCTGATATTCAGACTACAGTATGTTTGCCTTCGTCGGTCAGGGTATTGTGTATAAGAATCAGTATAAGAATGAGTCTGAAGAAGGATCTCGACTCGAAACGTCACCTATTATTAAATCAATAACCCCACTCTCACCATCGACGGCACCACTGTCTCCCCATCTCCCCAGGCCCGCAACCTTGGCGTGATCTTTGATTCCACCCTCTCCCTTGAGCCTCACATCCGCCATGTCATTAAAACCTCCTTCTTTCATCTCCGCAACATCGCCAAACTCAGACCCTCTCTCACACCGCCCGCTGCTGAAAGACTCATCCATGCCTTCATCTCCTCCCGACTGGACTATTGCAACTCACTTCTCCTTGGCATCAGCTCCACCTACATCAACCGACTCCAACTGGTCCAGAACGCAGCCGCCCGACTCATCACCCACACCAAATCCTGGCATCACATCACTCCAGTCCTCAAACAACTTCACTGGCTTCACTCCTCTCCATCCACAAGTCCAACCTCCGCAGTTTTGGGGACAGAGCCTTCTCCAGGGCAGCTCCCAGGCTCTGGAACTCCCTCCCCCAACTGATCCGCAATTCCGTGTCCCTCACCATCTTCCAGTCACGCCTCAAGACCCATCTCTTCACCTCTGCCTATCCTTAGCCCCACGTCCCCCTCCCTTTTCATCTGTGCATTAATTGCCTCATACTGTGTTTTGTATTGAATTCTGTCTTTACTTTGTGTACTAGTCATGTCTCTACTATTTATTTCATTCCCCTTACATGTTTTTCCTCTACATGCTCAATTTTGTAAGGTGTCCTTGAGACTCTTGAAAGGCGCCCATAAATAAAATTTATTATTATTATTATTATTCCTTATGGCCGTAGACAGTGGCGGACTGGGTCTAAAAATAATGGTTGCCAGGAGACAAAGGGGGCCCACTTCATCAGAGGCCCACTTGCCATCGGGCAAGCTGACACCCTGGCCAGTCCGCCACTGGCCGTAGATGCTGTCTGACCTACTGAGTTACTCCAGCTTTTTGTGTCTACCATAAGAATCATAATCGCCATCGAGAGTAATGACTCGATGGCGATTATGTCACATGAGGTGTATCATGCCATGAACAAGCTGTCCAACAACAAAGCAAGTGGCTTGGATCATATTTCTGCTGAATATCTTAAGTATGCGAGTATGAGGATAGCTCCTCTCCTTGCTATTTGTTTTACTGGCTTTATGATTCATGGCTTGTTACCAAACTCAATGTTGTCTGTTCTGTTAGTGCCGGTCATTAAGGATAAAGCTGGTAAAGTAGGCAGCCTAAATAATTACAGGCCCATAGCTTTAGCCAGCATATTGTCAAACTTTTTAGTAAGAGTTCTGCTGGATAGAATAAATGAGTTTGTTAACTCCACAGATAACCAGTTTGGTTTTAAAGCTAAACATGGCACTGATTTATGCATATATGCCCTGAAGGAGATTGTAAACAAATATAGAGGCAAAAACTCTTCAATCCTTATGTGCTTTATTGATGCTTCCAAAGCCTTTGACCGTGTTAATCACAGAAAGCTGTTTGGTAAAATGAGTCAAAGAGGGGTGCCTAAATACATTGTTAGAATTCTGGATACTGGTATGCCCACCAGACTATGTAAATATAATGGGGCAATAGGGTCTCAGCCCCATTTGGGGTTAGCAATGGTGTTAGACAAGGGGGAATTTTGTCCCCAGTCCTTTTTAATCTATATATTGATGATCTGTCTAAACAATTGAAAGCCTGTAACACTGGGTGCATGATTGGTAATATTTTAGTGAACCATATTATGTATGCAGATGATCTTGTGGTCTTTAGTCCATCTAGCGCTGGTCTCCAGCAGCTCCTTACTATATGTTCTGTGTATGGTGTGGAACATGAGATTAAATATAATGCTAGTAAGAGTGCTGTTATGATCTGTAGAACCAAAGAGGATAAATGTCTAAAATTTCCTGATTTTAAATTGTCTGACAATAATCTTAGTGTAAACTAAGGTAAAATATCTAGGGCATATTATTACAGAACAAATGACAGATGATGAGGATATTTATAGGCAACGACGCATGCTGTATGTACAGGCGAATATTCTCTTGCGTAAATTTGGTGCGTGTGCAGATGTGGTGAAGATGTCGCTATTTAGAGCATACTGCACACCACTCTACACTGCGCACCTGTGGTCGAACTATGGAAAGACAAGTATGTAGAGACTAAAGGTGGCATATAACAATGCCATGAGAACACTGCTAAGGAAACCTAGGTGGTGTAGTGCCAGTAATATGTTTGTGGCTGCAGGAGTCAGTACTTTAGAAGCTATGCCAAGAAATCACATGTATAAATTCATTTGCAGGATAAATGACTCCAAAAATGTAATTATTGTGGCCTTGTCAAACATAAGGGTTAGCACTACACGCTACGAATCCCAGTTGTGGAGACACTGGTATCGTTGTCTCGTTGTAGGACATTGATCATTCTTTTAATCTGGATTTTTAATTTATGTATTGTGTTTTTTGTTGTTTTTTTAAAATATAATTGATGATGCTTTTATAAGTGATATACTAAGATTTTATATGTACTTTATGATATTTTTTCAATATGCAATGCATTTTTTAATGTAATGTTGCCCCTTGTCTGGACCTCGAGTCCGAAATAAAGTTTATTATTATTAAATTATTATTATTATAAAACCTTGGTTAGGCTGCATTGCAGTATTGTGTGCAGTTCTGGTTACTCCATTATAGGAATTATGTGAGGCTTTGGAGAGGATACAAAAGAGGTATACAGAATGCTTCCTGGATTAGAGGGCGTTAGCTGTAAGGAGAGGTAGGACAGCTTGGAGTTTCGGAGGGTGAGAGGGTGTAAATAACTCATTCTAAGCTTCGCCCTAGTCTAGTTTCAGTCAAAAATCACTGAGTTAAGCACTTGTGCATCTAAACTTTATTTTTGACAAAACACAATTACAATTCCACTACTATACCTAACCACTGTGGGTTCGATCCTCATATCTGCCTGATCTTCGCCTCGCTCAAGCAGAGACACTCCAGAAGGTCATGTAGTCCTAAGTGTTCTCCCAGAAGATCGACACAGGACCTTATGGGAGCAGTGTTTTATAGGTCCCCGAACCATGAGGTGCCGAACCACATAGAAGTGGTCTCTTTACAGTCCAATAACAGATATCGATGAACACAGTATATGATAGACATTTCATTAACCCAATAATACAGTGGCTAATACAATGTATTCAAACGGTTCTTCCGAAAGAAAGCAAACATAGCAACATTTGCCCAGATGTTTAAGAAATCCAGACAAGGCTCAATACTTAATCCAATCAACATCTAGCAAAGTAAAGCTTTGCAACAATATGTACAATGTGTATGTCTGGTTTGCATTCATCCAATCCATTCCATGTAATTTGCACCTAATTGTCAGGATCTGCAGATGATTCATTCTCTTACTGTAACTCTTATCTAGTCTCTAGACAAACTGGCACCATTGTGCAGCTTGTCATATTTCTGCAGAAGGCACATTTAAATTGACCAAATGGCCTAGCAGCCCAAAAGCCTTTACTCAATTTTAGTGTCCTCTCCAATTTGGCCAGAATTAACATTCCTTCCTTTTATCATAAATGATAAACCATCATTTATGATAACTAAATAGTCAGATAATCAGATAACCAGATATACATATATGTGTCTATTACATTCTCCATCTATTAACAACAACAAGATGATGATGTTTCTTCCCAGAATCTTGTCAAGCTTCCTGAGTTTTCGTGGGTATAGCTTCACAATTTCCGTCTGATGAGTGGGCACGAATTCCCTCCATCTGTGTTGTTGTCCATTCTTCCATCCCTTTCCATAGTCAAACCTATAACCTATAATTCCTGAAAAATTTGGGACAAAGCATGTTACCACTCATGTACTAATGCTTTCCCATACATTCACTGTAATTCTGCAATACTATCTCTTTACCATTTCACTATTCTGCTCTATTATATTCTACTCTATCACTGTGTTCCTATTACAATTCTGTTCTATAATATACTCTTTACTATCCTAGAATCAACACTGATCAGCTCTCTCCATATTCACATGATGTTATAATATGTATATCTGATGATGGTTTCTCATATAAATTTCAGCTGGGTTCAGTCCAGATTTCCCTACAGGCGTGAGTCTTATTTAAAGAAAACCATGAAAAATGTTTCAATTCAACCAAATTCAATCTCAGCTTTCAATTTAATATTTTAAATTTCAGTGTCCATCTCATCCTTCTCATTCCACAGCTTGTGGCCGATAACACAGTTCCATTCCAATTCCTGTGGAATTCCCAGCTGTTCAAATATAATCAATCAATTTCCATATGTTGTCAATTTCATCATAAATCCAATTAAGAATGCCAATTCTAGGGACAATTTCTTTCCACCTTGATAATGGAAGGCGCTTTACTATCAAGGGTTAAACAATTTAGATCCATCGGTCAAATACATCGACTCTGATATCTCCACACACATTCAAGTTTCTCCTAATTCAATAGACTTCTCCTCCAGTACTTCTTCCTTGGTATGTTGGCTCGGCTCTCAGTCCATAGGGGTTCTCTCTTATACTAGTTTACTAACCACGGAGTACTTTCTAGATGGTCTCTTAAAGGGAGGTCCTGCTGTTCACAGTTCCTCTTTTGACCATTTCCAAATCCAACTCTCATGTTCCCCGAATAATTTCCATGTTACCAGCTCTTCCCAAGTTCCATCCTTCCTGATGTTCTCTGAATAATCCTTCCCATCTTTGGCTGCCTGTCTGGGGATGAGACAATAACAATATCAATTAATAATCAAACTCTAAATATTCCTAAGCCAAATCTCACAAGTCGGTTCCAAATCTGAAACTTTAAAGTCCCTCCAATTCATTACCATACAATTTAGAGACCAAATTATAATTTTAACAATTTATTTCTAATAATATTAATCCAGACGCAAAGTATGTTTTGCCCCAAACCACAGAGGAATGTCTATTTTCAAATTCAGATTCAGTTCTTTAAAGTGGAGCTCATTCCAATAGTCGTCATAGGTTGTCTGTGTTGTTTCTTTAGGAAAGCTTTGATAGTGTTACTCTCCTTTCCTTCACTGGTGTCAAAAGCTAGATGATTTTAAAGGTACACAAAATAGCTGGAGAAACTCAGCGGGTGCAGCAGCATCTATGGAGCGAAGGAAATAGGCAATGTTTCGTGCCGAAACCCTTCTTGGTAGGTATCTTTTTCTTCTTCCTTGACGTCAGTTTCAAAGGAGTAGGAATAATGAGGAGCAGTTTTCTCTATCCGCTGGCCTTCCCAGATCTGTCTTAAAGGGCGAGGACAGCATCATTTCCTCCTTGTTGTTGGTTCCTGTTTCTGGGGAGCTACATTATCTGAGCTGTCTTCTGCCCATTCTCAAGGGGTCTGTATATTCTTGACCTCACTCCCCAGATAGTATGTTGTTGATTATACTGTCCTGCAGGCACAAACTTCGTAACAAGTTAGTACAATAGCTCCTTTCCCCACTCTCGTACCTCCTACACAATAAGCTTGTTTCTTCTCTCCCTAATGCCATTTCAGAGTACGAATCCCGTTCGAACCACCACAAATCGGATTCTAACAATACGACAATCTAAACAATTACAAATATTTAATTCAAACACACTTTTGCTTAAAATTATCCAACCCCAAAAATCCTTAAGCACTCACACAAACAATACAAATAGCAGTCCGCAAACACTCTAAATCTTAATTTTCTAAATCTTAACACACTCTAAACCTTTTTACACACACAAAGTATTTATACAATTCGGATCCAATAATGATGCTAAAAAAGACAATGCTGGATTTTTACAATTTACAATAATAATTTAACATGCTAGCGCACAGATTCAATCTCAATCAGTGAATCTCTCCCTCTGATACCAAAGATTTTCCCCTTCCTAGGGTACTCTTTGCTGAGGGGTACTTCTTCTTAAATGGACTACTTTTCCTCCTAAATGTTACTTTCCTCCTGCTAAGACTGGACTTCTATAGGGGGACCTCTATCCCTCCTCTCTAAGTTCTACAGAATTAGGGGTATCTTTCGCATCCGGGTACTTTTCACCAAATAAACCAGGTTCCCGTCTCTCAGTTACTCTTCGCTATCAGGGTACTAATCGATGAGAGGGTTACTATTCGCTGTTGATCAGCCGATATTCGGAATCGATCTCAAACATGCACAAACTCCGAAGTTTTATCTACACAGAATTCGAACTCTACCCTACGGGCAGAACTTCAATGTGAAATTCTGTATTTGGAAATTTGATTCTGCAAAACTAGACTCGTTCTCAGACCAACTAGTTTTTGTGCGTACCACTCCGCGTACGCCAACATAGAGGTGAGGCAGTCAGGATCAATTTTGCAGGGTGAAAGCATTGCTATAAAGTCAGAGGGAGAAAATTTGAAGGAGGGATATCGGGTACGTATTTTGCATAAAGAATGGTACATGCATGGAACACACGGTCAGGGGTGGTGATGAAAGCAGATATTGTTGTGGTGATTCAGAGATTTTTAGATCAACGCATGAATGTGCTTGGATGGAGGGAAATGGATCATGTGTAGGCAGTAGAGGTTGGTTTAAGTAGGAAAATGTTCAGTATGAACATCATGGGCTGAATGGCCTGTTCCTGCATAGTACTGTTCAAATTCTAGGCTATCTAAAGAAAAACTTGATTTTCCAATGACTATCCTTTTTTTTTAACTCCAAAGGCACTTCATAATAGCTGGACAGAACTTTGGGAGGTCACAAATAGGGTTCCAGTTATGATAAGAAGCAAGATCAATGATCATTTGGAAGGATCATTTGAAGGAGGTGGGTAGTTCCCAGTAACTCCGCTGTCGTTCATCACACCATATGACTCATGGATAATGAATATTGTCGCAAATGGCCCAGACACAAAGCCTGCCTCAATCTTCACCAGGCATTTTGGACTGAATGGGCATTTTGAGGAATTGGTCAAGTCTATACCTGGAGCAATGTCTGTCTATACCTGGCTATAACTACACAGCTTATTAGTGTACTGAGTGGTGAGAAATAAATGGGATTTATGTAGGATTAGTGTAAAGTGTGAGCTTAATGGTCAGCGAGGTCTCAGCAGGCTGAAGGCCTTGTTTCAGTGCTGTATCTCTCTATGAATTTACGAATTTCTTATTCATTATAGCATCGCCTTAGAGGATTATCCTGAGAAAAGAAGGAAAAAATCCCAGTCCCACTGCAGTCCCAGTCTCCCACTACAAGGCTAATTAAAAAGGCCAAGATGACAGTCAAGTAATTCTTCAGTATTTCATTCCTGCCTAGTTAATTAACACATCTGCCTCCAAGGATGAACTTAATTGCAACCTCATTCATACCTCATTACATTGTCTGGAAGTCACCTCAGACCCACAGAGGTACAGTTCATCTCCTCTCCTGGTTCGCTATCAGAGTACTAATGTGCACAGATTTGCTTTGATCTCAATTACTCAATAGGTGGCGGGAATAATGAGAAACATGATATGTAGCGCAACTTAATATGAAAGCTCTAAGTGCTAAAAATACCATTTGTCCATGGGATGGCCACTGACAAGACTAAAATCATTTATACGTTGCTAATATCTCATTTGCGGGATGAGAGTCAGTTTGGATAAGAAAGTTAGATTTCCTTTCATCAAATATGTTTATAAATCAGATGTAATTTTAAGATGACATGTTATTTCCATGGTTACCATTAATGGTGTTTGACTTTTACTCAATACTTACTTAATCACTTGAATGTAATTTTCTCAGCTGCTGTCGTGCGATTCAATCTCTAGCCTTTGGCTCAATGGCCTCGACCTCTGGATGCTCATCCAATGATTGAAACACTGTGCTACTGTACCTCTGGCCACAGAGCGGCACATTGATTATCCGGCAGCTGGGAGTGCTGAGCTTAGCTCGCATGTGCCTGTGTTACAAAGCTAAATCAAAGGGACCAGCTCATGAATGCACAAGTGATGGACTTCCAGATATTTAGAAATCTCAACACTTTGAAGATTTGACCTCACATTGAGACTCTTGTGCTAAATGTGTACTTCGTGATTCCTTCCTAATTTCCTCAACTCACTAATTTCCTTTCACCCATGTTAAACTGATGAAATAATGTCATCGGGGCTCAATGACCAGATAAATCTGTTCAGTTTTATTTTGTGTCTCCTTCTTGCAATGCTTGATATGTGAAGTAGACTCTTGCTTAAACAAAAATAACGTGACATCAATATAATCCAAAATAGAAATAGATATTTCCTTGGATTTAGAAACTTACATGAGACCAGTCTTCCTATAGAAACTCGTATGAGTGCAAACTCAGCAGGGAAGCTGCCCTGCACATATAAATATTTAAATCATGCCCCTGGATTGCTATTTAGATGAGAATGTAAGTGAAATCCTTATTAAAATTCATTTTCCTCCCTAAATCATTGTTTGATTGATGTATCTGAATTTGCTCTGCATAAAACATAGGAAGGCTGATCAGAATTCTACTTCCTCTTTAATATTCACAGAGCTCTTCTCTTTTTTGGCAATGATTAAATTTTTAAGATATTTTAGTTTCATTGTTTGTTCCTTTTTGTCCTATTTTACTTCGTATGTCTATAATGTTCATTATTACCAGTTGTTAGTTATCAAGTTTTTTTCATGCAAAGTGATGTGTTAGCACTGGTTTTTTTTTAGTTGTTTTGTAAATCATTTTATTTCCAATTGAAAAATGAATTTGCACATCTATATTCAGCATATATTATTCAGCATAAAATAGCAGTGACATTTTATAGAATACATTAAAATGCAGATACTGACACAGATACATGAAACATAATCTGTTCTCCATAACTTAAAAAAACCCATCCAATTTCAAAAATTTCCCAGCTCTGATGAATGGTGAAACCCCAACACATCAACTCCTTTGCTCAGCCTATAGATTATTTTTGACCTGCTGGGTATTTCCAGCATTTCATGAATTCCAGGTGTCTGTGCTCCTTGTGCAACCTGAGTAGCAATCTTGCGTATGATGAAGAAGGGTGTGCATGGTGAGGGTTTGTGTTTCTTCTCCTGCAGAAAAGAGTTGAACTAAGGTCTGGCATTTCTCTGATCAAGTAGGGGTTATGGTGCTGCCACAGTACATATGGTGATGATGGAGCATTCTGCTGAGCAATATAAAGGGGACAAAGGCATGAGACATTGTCAATGAGCTTACCTGTCTGATGTTGTCACCTCTGATTCGGGGCTCGCCGGATGGGAGCGTTCCGTTCGTTGGCCCGCGGCAGCCGGCAGCCTGAAGCCGCGTTCTGCAGAGCTCCAGCTGACGTGGCGTCTGCAGCCTGGGATCCCTCGTAGGGGCCCCGGGGGGAATAAGAATCTCTGAATTCTGTCCCGTAGCCAACTTCGACCGCGGGCGCTGCGGGGACTTACTTACCATCAGGGGCGGGGTCCCTCGCCGGGGACCCCTGGAGGGGAGCGTCGACTGCCGGCCCTGCGGTCTGCGGTGCTTCTGGCTGCGGCGGGAACTTTAAATCTCCGACCGCCGGCCTGCGGCCTACACCAACCTGAAGCCGCGGTCTCCGGTGGGGATGAGCTGATTCTGGACTTACCTGAACTTTTTACCTTGCCCTTTTGCCATCTGGACGCCCTCAGCGATGGCTGCGGAGGGTTGAGGTCCCGACCACGGGGGAAAGTGGAGGAGGACTGGCCAATTTTTGTGCCTTCCACCACAGTGTGAATGCACAACTGCTGAGTTGTTTGAGTTACATTTTTAGTGTGTTTTTGTGTTCTTTATCATTGTACCACTGCTGGCAAATTTTATGTGCAATGTGACGAATAAAACTGATTGTATTGATCATGTAGTGCTCTGTAGCTTAATTGTATCTCCGTTGTGGATGAGGAGAATAGTATTGTCCTGTCTGATACATGTTCTGTGCATGGAGCCTCCCTACTGTCCTAGATATTTTAGCCCCAAATGATGAAGAGTACAGAGTCATCTTTACATTCTTTTGCACTTTGCTGTTTAAAACCAGAAGATAGAGTTTGCAGAAAGTTAACAAAAACCTTGAACAATCAATAATAAATTAGGTCATAAGGCCATTCGGTCATAAGTGATAAGGGCAGAACTAGGCCATTCGGCCCATCAAGTCTACTCCACCATTCAATCATGGAGATCTAGATTGAGAAGCAAGTAACAAATGAAGCTGTATTCTGAATCATATCTAATATTGTATCAAATTCAATTGTTTCCACTGCATTCTCCATTTCTCCTTGCTTCCAGTCTATTGGCAGTCTTCTATCTACTCCTGGTCTTCACCTCATTCGTACTGAACATTCCTGTCTATTAACTATTCTGTTATCTGCAGCTTTTCCCTTGAACTTCCCTTCCAGTGCATTTTTGGCTACTATTTTCAGTGGTACCATTATTTTCACGCTGAAGCTATCATTATTTCTCATCTCAAAAAAGTTCAGCCACCCATCTAATCTGTCCAAATGCAATACAATACAATACAATTCAATTTATTGTCATTTGGACCCCTTGAGGTCCAAACGAAATGCCGTTTCTGCAGCCATACATTACAAACAAATAGACCCAAGACACAACATATTTTACATAAACATCCATCACATCGCTGTGATGGAAGGCCAAAAAACTTTTCTCTCCACTGCACTCTCCCCCCCCCCATGTCAGAGTCAAAGTCAAAGCCCCCGGCGGGCGATGGCGATGGCGAATTGTCCCGTGGCCATTAAACCACGCTGGGTGATGCAAGATCGCGCACCGGGTCTTGGTGTTAGAGCCCCCGGCGCGCGCTCGCAGCCCGCAGCCATTCCAAGCCGCGCGGGGCGGTGCTGTAAGGCCCCGCTCCAGGAGCTCTTCAACCCCGCAACTCGGGCGGGAGAAGTCACCGTTGCGGAAGCCCCGAAAAGCGGTCTCCCTCCAGGGACCCGCGGGCTCCCGGTGCCGCCCGCCAAACCCGCAGTTGCAGCCACCGAATCTCCGGGGGTCGGGTCGCAGCAGCGTCCACCACAGCTCCACCCGCTCTGGACTCGGCCAGCTCCGCGACGGTGAGGTGAGTGACGGCACTGGAGTCCCCGGTCTTCATGTTGGAGGCCGCTCCTCGTTGCAGCCCCAACGACAACGGAGACCCGACAAAGAAAAGGTCGGGTCTCCCGTGCAGGGAGAGATTTAAAAGTTTCCCCCTCCCCCCCACACCACCCCCACCCCCCCACACACATACCCCAACAAAAATAACAAAAACTACATTAAAACATAGACATAAAATAATAAAAACGCAGACGGACTGCAGAGGCCGCTGCTGGCGAGTGCCGCGCCGCCTACCGGTGCCACCCAATTCCATGCTCCTTCATCTGGCAAAGGTTACAAAATATGTTATTAGCCTTTAATTTGATACCCATCTCTTCTGCAACATGTCACCAAAGTAGTGATGGTCGAAATCCGAAAAGTTCATGGGAATATATATCACCAGCAATTAGTCCTGGACCAGCCACATCCAAGCTATGGCCGAGAAAGTACACCAAAACCTTTGCTTCCTTTGAACACTTAGGCTGTTCGGCACGTCCCCAATAACCCTCCCCAACTTCGACAAATGGGCTGTAGAAAGCATTTTATTGGGATGCATCACCGCCTGGCTTGGGAACAGCTCCATCCAAGACCACTAGAAATTGTAGAGAATTATTGACCTAACCCATTGGTTCCCATTGGTTTGCATCATGCAAACCAACCTCCCTTCCACTGACGGTAGACAAAAATGCTGGAGAAACTCAGCGGGTGCAGCAGCATCTATGGAGCGAAGGAGATAGGCAACATTTCGGGCCGAAACCCTTCTTCAAACTCCAGAAACCCCTCGAAACTCCAGCATTTTTGTGTTGCTCCATAGATGCTGCTGCACCCGCTGAGTTTCTCCAGCATTTTTGTGTACCTTCGATTTTCCAGCATCTGCAGTTCCTTCTTAAACTCCCTTCCACCGACTCCATGTACACTTCATGCTGCCTCGGCAAGCCCACCAGCATAATCTAGGACCAGTCTCACCACAGACACTCTTCTTCCCAATCCCATCAGACAAGAGGTACAGGAGTGTGAAAACTCATGCTTCCAGATTCAGGGACGGTTTCTTCCCAGCTGTTATCAGGCACCTGAATGGTCCTCTCATCAGCTTGAGTGCGGTCTTGACCTCCTATCTTCATCCTTGGAAAATTTTGAACTATCTTTAATTGGATTTTATTGGACTTTATCTTGCACTGAATGTTATCCCCTTTATCCTTTTCTGTGCACTGTGGATGGTTTGATTGTTATTATGTGTAGTCTTGTCTTTGATAGCATGCAAACAAAAGCTTTTCACTGTACCTCAGTACACATGGCAAAAATAAACTAAACTAAACTAAAACTGAACATTCTCTTTAGGATTTTATGCACCATTTTCAAACTCCTAGGACAAAACTATAAATATGGCAATTAAGCTTTTTATTCATCTTTCTTGAACTATGCAGGATTTTCAATAATGTAATATCTATCTTCCCCAATGCCTTATCCATAACCTCTACAACTGTGGATCTCTCTTTGTGTCAACATAGCAAACTCAACCTCGGTACTTGTATTCTATCTTTTCCTTTGCCTTAACACAAAGTGCTGGAGGAACTTGAGCAGGTCAGGCAACATCTGGAGTGGGAATGGACCATTTTGGGTCTGGACTCAAATAAGCTCAAAAGTAGTGGTGGGCGTGGGACAATGTTTAGCAAGTTAAGAAGAAGGCATTAGGAACGGAGACGAGGAAACACTTTTTCTCACAGAGAGATGTGAGTCTGTGGAATTCTCTGCCTCAGAGGGCGGTGGAGGCAGGTTCTCTGGATGCTTTCAAGAGAGAGCCAGATAGGGCTCTTAAAAATAGCGGAGTCAGGGGATATGGGGAGAAGGCAGGAACGGGGTACTGATTGGGATACACAAAAATGCTGGAGAACCTCAGCGGGTGCAGCAGCATCTATGGAGCGAAGGAAATAGGCAACGTTTCGGGATGAAACCCTTCTTCTTCGATTTTCCAGCATCGGCAGTCCCTTCTTAAATTCTGATTGGGGATGATCAGCCATGATCACATTGAATGGCGGTGCTGGCTCGAGGGCCTACTGCTGCACCTATTGTCTATTGTCTATTGTCTATTATCAAATGGTGCGTGAGGCTGGGGTGGGGGGGGGGTTTAATAGGCAGGAGGGTGGTGAATGTGACAATGGCTAGGGGTGAAAAGGAAACAAAAGCAGATAAAGAGAGGTGAGGAGAAGGGAAAAGTATAGCCGGCAGGAGGGATGGGAATAAAAACGGAAAGAGGGATGAGGAGGGAAAAGTCTGAAGAAGAGTCCTGACCTGAAACATAGCCTGTCCACTCCATCCCCAGATGCTGCCTGACTCCTCTGAGCTCCTCCAGCAATTTTGTGTTTTGTTCAAGATTCCACCAATCTGCAGTTGTATCTAGTGTATCCATTGTTCCTTGCGTTCCCCATTGCACAATCAATTGAGTGTGCTTAGGAGTTATTCTTTTGTCATACAAAAAACATAAGGTGGCATTATCCCCTGCAATGAGATCAGTTCCCACAGGTATGTTAATAGAGTCAATTTTACTCCCTAACAACAGTCTCGGCCCCTTTTCTGCTTCAAGGTTGTTTTGACTTTTTCAGGATGGCAGCAGCAGTGGATGGAAGGAAAGATCGTTGCTGGTAAGCAGTCTGGGCTCTTACCTCCTGCGTCTTTGGACACGCTCGGAGGCACTTTGGATCAGTTGCGGGAGAATGAAGGCTAAGCATTGGTCGTCAGAGGCGAGGGATGGTGCGTTCCCAGGCGTCAACGTGGCCAAATCGGTGCAGTGGGCCAGTGAAGGCCTTGAAACAGCCTGGGGCTCCATTAGATTGGGTGCCACCCCAAGTGGCCGAGCACATGGAATAGACGTGGCCTACAGCGACATGGAAAGGCAGAGCAGCTGTCGAGGACATCAACACATTGCCAGCTCAGAGCGTCAGGGCAGCATCTAGGGGATGGAGTGGACAGGCTATGTTTCTTCTTCAGACATTTTGGTCCTCGTTCCTCTTTCCACATCCACTCACATCCCTCTTGCCGGCTTTACTTTTCACTTCTCCTCACCGCTCTTCATCTGCTTTTGTCTCCTTTTCACTTCATCACTTACTTTGCTCATTTGCCAAACAAACCTGCCTCGCCTGTATCCATTTATGACTTGACCTCATTCTGACTGATTTGAGTAGAGGTGGGGGGGGGGGGGGGAATGGGGCTACATTAAATCGGGCGCCACTCCAAGTGGTCGAGCACGTGGAACTGACGTGGCCTACAGTGGCGCGGAAAGGCACAGCAGCTGTAGAGGAGATCGACTTATCGCCTGGTCAGGTACGATCCCTGCAACACAGACCTTGCATCATCTCCAGGACAACAGGCCTTCATGGCCAAGACTTGAAAAATTTTTTTAAATGTTGAGCTTCAAGGGTACGTTGGCACCTAAAACGTGGTGACTTGTGTATTGACTCAGTGCAGTCTACTTTCATACACACACACTTAGTACACTTGTGCTTAATGTACATTAGGATTGTCACTGAACTTTGTGCAAATAAGAATTTCATTGTACTGAGGTACACGTGAAATAAAGTACCAGTGAACTCCATTGGACCATTGTTTAATGCTGGTCACTAAGTCCTCCATTTGAATGCATCCTAAAGTCCACAAATTGTGGCAATGAATTATTCCTTTTTAATTCCCTTCCATTATCTCATTCCTTTTTCCACGTCCATCACTTATTTTAACATTGCCTTATAAGGGGTATCAATTCCTTCGTGAAATTGCTTCCAAGATATGCTGTAGCACCTCCTCCCCTCCCTCTCCTCCCTCACCTCCCCCCCCCCCCCCCCCCAGGCATTTGTAATTATATGAGAAGATTATTGCAACAAACGTTGCTGTTTAATAATGGTTATTTAGACATTTTTGGAAGTGAGAGTGCTGGATAGAAAGGATGCAGACACCATTCTGGAGGTACAAATGTGTATCTTTGTGAGGCATAGGGTGTGGAAATTGAAGGTGAGCTCTTCTATGCTCATTGCTTTCAAAAGAACTGGAAGTCAGTGTACAAAATGGACTTCCAATTCACTATTGCCTGTTTAACAAATTTGCACAAGTCAACCTCAACCCAATGCATTAATTTTAAGGTCAATGAGTTTGAAACGATGGGGTTTTTCTGTCAGGCAACAACCACAGGTGGAATTTTCTACCAGCAGCATTGCAGTGTGAAATTTGATGCAAACTCACAGGGAACACCTGGCTTTTTTGGAACAGGAATGGGAGAGGGGCAAACTCAGCTCATTACGACTTTCAATTCATGTTCGGCAGACACCTCCTCCTGCTTTTCCAAAGCAGCCTTTTAAAGCTCTTTCAATACTGCTTATTTTAACTGGGATCCACAACTGAACACACAGCTGGATGTACACAGCTAGACAATTAAGCAATTAAACTTTACGACAGTGAAATAAAGAGTGTGGGGGAAAAACCAAATCAATGTTTTTTTTTAATGTTTGGTGCTGAACAATGCCCTCTGTGGAGAAAAGCAGACTATTTCATTGAATCTGTACATTGATAACATGATAGAATGGGGAGGAAAGTCAGCATTGCCTTCGGCAGCCATGAGAAAAGGCAGATTGCCTGTGTAACTGATAGACCTACCTGTCAGATTTATATCAAACATCTTCTGTCGGGATTGCTTGCATTTATCAATTGTTTGTATGTTTATCTAACCTTTAAATATTTAAACTGACTGCGGGCGTAAAGCACAATTTTTGCATGTGATGTATTATTTCCTTATTCAAGAATTATTATTTAATTATCTTTATTAAAGAATTATTTATTTATTGATAAATAAATAAATAAATAATACGCCTGAAGAAGCGCCTCGACCAGACATGTCGTCTATTCATTTTCTCCTGAGATGCTGCCTGATCCACTGAGTTACTCCAGTATTTAGTGTCGATCTTCAGTGCAAATCAGCATCTGCACTTCCTACTTTATTACAGCATTATTAGGGTTATGGTTATAAAATACCATTTTATATGGAAATCGCATTAAAATGGTTCCATATGGAGGACTTGGTGCCATTTGCAGCTTTTAAATGCATTTCTATGCACGAAAGGTGCTAATCACGTCATTTTACCCATTAACACACATTGAGAGAGAGTAATTTCATGAGCAACTGCTGGAATTAACCAGCGCTCTAGTTAACACAGTTCCTGCACCACTCACAGGGGAGGTAACCATTAAATCCAGCTCAGTGTGCAACATCTGTAGCAGCACAGGCATGAGAACGGGTGCCTTGTTTTGCTGACATTGACACTGTGAGAATTTCTACACACCAGAGCTCCAGCAAGGCACTTGGAGTAAAAATAAAGCAGAAGTGTGAGGGAGTGGAAAGGGATATGACGGCCAGAGAGATGATGCAAGCACATCATCGAATACAGTGCACACTCATTGTAATACTCATGGCCAGTACAAACAGCAAGAAATCACATCTACCAATACAATACAATACGGTTTATTTGTCACATTGCACAAAAAGTGCAAGTGAAATGAATATGTCAGCAGCGATACAATGATAAAGAACACACACAAAAACACAATAAAAATTTAACATAAACATCCACCACAGCATTCATCACTGTGGTGGAAGGCACACAATTTGGCCAGTCCTCCTCCATTTTCCCCCGTGGTCGGGACCTCAACCCTCGGCAGCCGTTGCTGCGGGCGTCCAGTCGGTAAGGCCCCAGGTGCACCACTGCACTCACACATCTCCATTGCTCCCAAAACTCACAAGATTTCAGCATCTGCACATATTGGACCCTTCTTTAGATTGATGAAAGTCCTAACAATATACAACATACAATATTTTTATTCATTGGCATTTGAACCTCAAATGAGGCTCAAACGAAACTCTGTTTCTACAGCCATACAAAAATAAACTATTTCTACACGAATTCTCCAATTTAACATTAATTAGCTAATCACCCTCCCCTTCTCTCCCCCTCCGCCCCCCCATCACTGCCTTTATCCACCACTTTCTTCACAGTGCCCCACCTGAACTCCCAACCACTTCTCTCCTCCCTCTCCCCATCCACCTGCATTTCTTCCTCTGGCCTTCTTTAGTCAGAAGGTGGTGAATCTGTGGAATTCTTTGCCACAGAAGGCTGTGGAGGCCAAACCAGTGGATATTTTTTAGGCAGAGATAGATAGATTCTTGATTAGTACAGGTGTCAGAGGTTATGGGGAGAAGACAGGAGAATGGGGTTAGGAGGGAGGGAGAGATAGATCAGGCATGATTAAAAGGTGGAGTAGACGATGGGCCGAATGGCCTAATTCTACTCCTATCACTTCTGACCTTCTGACCTTCTGACCTTCTGACCTTCTCAATTTGTAACTCATCTATCCTCATCTCACACCTTGAGTCTTTTATCTCTGGCCCTTGTCCAACCATCTGCCTATCCAAACCCTCCCAGCACTGTATCCACCTATCACTTACCAAGCTTTATCCTGTCCTTCTTCTCTTTCAGCTTTCTTCTTCTTCCCCCCCCCCCCCCCCCCCCACCACAATCAGTCTGAAGAAGGGTTCGGACCCGAAACGTCACATATGCATGTTCTCCAGAGACGCTGCCTGACCTGCTGGGTTATCTCAACATCTGCATCGGTCAAACATAAACCAGTATCTGCAATTCTTTTGTTTCTACATTACACACATCCTCTGGTTTATTTTGCAAGCAACCTCTCTCTGCCTTTCCTTGATCACTCATAAGGAAAGTCTACGAGACCAGCAATGTGACCAATTAAAAGATCTGCCCTTGGACCTTGGTGCCTGACACTAAGGATTTGCACAGTTTCCAGTGCCTCAGGATGATGGAAACCTCATCACTGTTTCTCATTGAAAGCCTTTTACAAAATCCAGATAAGAAAATCCATGTCCCTCGATTGCCCTGCATCTCACAGTGACATGGATCCCCCTGAAGCACAGGGCTCATTTGGGCCAGACCATTGCACAAAGCATTATCCAGACAGACGGAATAACGATATGCTTCCTTCTTTGGCAGCCTTTTATTTGGCCGCACCGCAGAGAGAGGGCCTTTCGTCTGACAGCCCACCCCTATGATCAGCACAGCAATGGCATGACAGTCCCTATTTTCCAAACACCTCCCAATGGGAAGTCCACAGATCTCATTCCAGCACATGGTTTTGTGTGCAGATTGCTGTGGCACTGTTTTTATTTTTTTAGTTTTCCGGCCAATTTAATTGAAATGCTATGGGGCTACAGATGGCAATTAGTGCTAAATGCTCATTGCACCAAAATTCTGTGAAACTCAATTTCTATGCATTCATTTTTTTTGGTTCAAACATTTCCCCAAGGATTATTTAATGATCCAATATGATTGCTAACCAACTAGAGAAAAGAACCTCCTCTTCTCCCACCTTCCCCCCTGCCTTTAACCACCCCTCTCTTCCCAGTTCCCCATCTAGACTTGCATCCATTCCTCCCCACCCCCCTCCAACACATTCCTTCCCCTAGATTCACAATTTGCAACTCTTCTAACCTTATCTCACACATTTGGTCTTTTTGGGCAGCACGGTGGTACAACGGTTGAGTTGCTGCCTTACAGCGCTTGCAACGCCGGAGACCCGGGTTCGATCCCGACTAAGGGTGCTGCCTGTACGGAGTTTGTACCTTCTCCCCGTGACCACACTCCAAAGACATACAGGTTTGTCAGTAAATTGGCTTAGTATAATTGTAAATTATGCCTAGTGTGTGCAGGATAGTGTTATAGTACTGTCCCACGGTACGAGTTCATTCCAAGAGCTCTCCCGAGTTTTAAAAAAATCAAACTCGTGGTAAGCACGGAGAATGAACGCAGCGGGTACGTCGGAGCTCAGGGACGTCTTTTAGCGCTAACGGCAGGTACTCGGGAAGATTCACTAAAGGGCAGGTAAGCTCGGGAAGACTCGTGAAGATTTTTCAACCTGATGAAAAATGTCCACGAGAGCCCTGAGTGGCCATTACCGTAAATCTCCGAGTTCGAATCAGGGCAAACTCGGGAGAACTCTTGGAATGAACTGGTACCGTGGGACAGGGGTTTCAATGTGCAGGGTTACTGGTCGGTGCAGACTCGGTGAGTTGATGGGCCTGTTTCCGTACTGTATCTCTAAACTAAATCCCTGGCCCTTGTCCAACCATTTGCCTATCAACCCTCTCCCCCCCCCCCCCCCTCCCGCTTTATCCACCTATCACTTGCCAGGCTGAAGGCAATTGAAATTCCCAGCCCCTTACCTATGCAGCATATCCTCTTTGCAGCTGCGCTTGTGTAGGCACAGTTTAATAAATCTTTAATGAATCAACAATATTGTTTGGATGGTCTCCGTGTATGGCAAACCACTGTAAATCACAGACTACCTGACCAGATGGGAACTGTTTCTGAGCATCTAGGGGTTCTTTTTAATCACATATCTTCAGCATTTTCTCCATTACCCCAGCACAGTCTGACAGTGTTCAGCCAAGCTGCCAGGTGGAACAATCTGTCTCAGGAGAAAAATTGGAGGCTCCTCCTTCACTCTTCTGTGTCACACAAAGTCTACATCAGGAAGTGGCATCGCCAGAGGTCACTGAGGGCCTGCAGATTCTGGACCACCCACTGCCAAGTGGATGAGGTCATCACAAAAACTTGGAAAGAGCTGGATAAGAAAAGAAACAGGAAACCTAGCAGTCATTAGCTGACCTTGAACTGCAAACTAAATCAATGAAGACTGTTTAAATCTCACAATGGGGAGAAGTCAAATTCTTGTGACCAACATTCCAGATTACCTATAATTGCCTAGTGAGGGTGCATCATACAGAGGTCCAGATCTGTGTGATTGATTGCTTTTCCTGCTTCCTGCTTCTCAATGTACGAATTCCGTTAATGTTATTTTACAATTCATAATTATATCACCCGCCAGCATTTGGGATCATTTTGCAAACAAGTACTGAATCCAAAATAGAACCAGAAATAGTCCAGCCAATTAGATCCAACTTCCACTTCTTGAAGATGGAAAGTAATCAGATTCAGACATTTGGAAGACGTTTGTGTTTAGGAAGGAGCTGCAGATGCTGGAAAATTGAATGTACACAAAAATGCTGGAGAAACTCAGCGGGTGCAGCAGCATCTATGGAGCGAAGGAAATAGGCAACGTTTCGGGCCGAAACGTTGCCTATTTCCTTCGCTCCATAGATGCTGCTGCACCCGCTGAGTTTCTCCTGCATTTTTGTCTACCTTTGGAAGATTTTTGTTTTTTTATTGTTCCATTTCTTCATTTGCACAATTTATCCACATTGTATTGACTGGCAACTGATAGCTTTGAAGGAAAATGGCGGAAATCAGCCATTTAGCGCAGCTACAGAAGAACGTTGTTCTTAAGATAATATTCCAGCTAGGAAAGGTTTAATGAACAGTCTTTAACTGGCCCTGAGGGTGAAGCTGAGAACTGGATATGCAGGACAGATCTTATTGCCCATCCATGATGTCTCCCCAAGCAGCATAGTTCAGAGGCCCGCCAACAAAAATAAATCTGATGGACTTTGGCTGAAGGTAGTACAGCTGGGGTGGAGCTTTGGTGTTGTCTCCAGTCAATGCTCCCACTGAATTTATATATCAAAGGGTCATAGAGTGATACAGTGTGGGAACAGGCTCTTTGGCCCAACTTGCCCACACTGGCCAACATGTCCCAGCTACACTAATCCCACCTGCCTGCATTTGGCCCAGACCCCTCTAAACCTGTCCTAACGAGGTTAATCCCCTATAGCTCAGGCCCTCGAGTCCTGGCAACATCCTCGTAAATATTCTCTGTACCCTTTTCAACTTGACAAAAATCTTTTCTATAACACGGTTCCCAGAACTGAACAAAATACTCTAAATGCGGCCTCACCAACGTCTTATACAACTGCAACATGACCTCCCAACATCTATACTCATGATGTCTGCCCTATTTTTCTGATTTTAAAAAGGTTTTTAAAAGCGGTTAAAATTAAACCGTAAAAAAATAACATGAATTAACATAAATAGAAATAACTTAAACAAGCTAAACTGAAGTAAAATAATCAGAACTTTCCCCTTTTTCACCTATTCTGCAGGTCTTGGCAAGAAAATGAATGTGGTCTCTGATCCTGTGCATATAACCAGAGAAGCATTTCCACTCTTTGGCCCTGGACAAAGACTGGGCTCTGCCATTGGACTCTTCCTACAGCTCAGTAAAGGATCAAACTTTCAGCTGAGGCACCACCGGGGAACAGTACACAAAAGTCTAAAGATCAACGTCACAAAAACCTTTTTTGCACGTTGTTCATTGCCTCCATTTCCATCTTACATTATGGCAACCAGAAAATAGATGATTAAGTGTGAACAAATCAAGGGTCGATACAGAGGGTGGCACGGTGGCACACTGGTAGAGTTGCTGTCTTACAACGCAGAAACCCGGGTTTGATCCTGACTCTGTACTGAGTTTGTATGTTCTCGCTGTGACCTTGGTTCGGCAACTTGGTTCGGCAACTTGAGCGACCTGGAGAGGAAAAGACTACAAAAAGTAGTAAACACTGCCCAGTCCATCATCGGCTCTGACCTTCCTTCCATCGAGTGGATCTATCACAGTTGCTGCCTCATAAAGGCTGGCAGTATCATCAACGACCCACATCATCCTGGCCACACATTCATCTCCCCGCTACCTTCAGGTAGAAGGTACAGGAGCCTGAAGACTGCAACAACCAGGTTCAGGAATAGCTACTTCCCCACAGCCATCGGGTTATTAAACTTGGCTCGGACAAAGCTCTGATTATTAATAACCCATTATGTGTTATTTGCACTTTATCAGTTTATTTATTCATGTGTGTATATATTTATATAATGGTATATGGACACACTGATCTGTTTTGTAGTCAATGCCTACTGTGTTCTGTTGTGCTGAAGCAAAGCAAGAATTTCATTGTCCTGTCAGGGACACATGACAATAAACTCTCTTGAATCTTGAATCTGCTTGTGTTTTCTCTGTGTAATCCAGTTTCCTCTCACACTCCAAAGATGTGCGGCTTTGTAGGTTAATTGGCATCTGTATATAGTCCCTGGTGTGTCGCATCGAACTAGTGTATGAGTGATCGATGGTCAGCACATTGCTCCCTCTCCACAGACAGAATATCAGATTAGAGGTTGCTTGTCTGAGAAGGATTTGAGGAGTAATTTCTTCTCCCTTGGAGAATCATAAATCTTCAGATTCCCTACTCCACAGAGCTCAATAAAATGAAAGGCTGGCTAAACACATCTTTTGGATCATTGAGTCTAGTGAGTAAGAGAGAACAAGCAGTAAAGTGAAGCTGAGGCCAGAAAGGGAGGAATTCTAATGTATGCAGTGACATTTTATAAGGCCATACTTCCATCATAAGTGCAGCTGGGCATCAGGAGAATGACGCAGAGAAATATGGCTGAAAATGCCACTGTGCCATTCAAGTTTGGCGGTGGTTGTGGTGGGAGATTACAAGGGAAGTAGTTCCATCTTCCTGCGAAGATTACGGAGATTTGGTATGTCAGAGAGGATTTCTCTAACACCTTTCTACAGGTGTACAGAACATATCGACTGGTTGTATCATTGCCTGGTTCGACAACTTGAATGCCCAGGAGTGATGAAAACTGCAAAAAGCTGTCACCACTGCCCAGACCTCCCCACCATCGAAGGGGTTTACCGGAGTCACTGCCTCAAAAAGACAGCCAGCATCGTCAGAGGCCCACACCATCCTGGCCACACTTTCATTTCACCCCTGCTATCAGGAAGAAGGTACAGGAGCCTGAAAAATGTAACGGCCAGGTTCAGGAACGGCTTCTTCCATACAGCCATTCTGCTATTAAACACCTCAAATCAACCTGAAATAAGCTCTGAACTACATAAATATTGTTATCATTGCATTATTATTATATTATTATACATACACATATACACACACATATATATATACATATACATATATATACTAGACTAAGTGGGACCCGTTGGGTCCCAGCATCACACGGGAGGGCTGGTCACCAACGCAATATTCCACCTCTCCACCAATTCCAATACTGCTCGCCAGTGGGGGGGGGGGGGGCTTTCTGTTGCGCTAGTATGGATGTTGCGGGCTGAAGGTACTGGTTTCCAGAGGGCTAGTATAGACATTGTGGGCCGTATGGATGCTTGGGCAGGCATCCAACTGTTGCAATGATTTTAAAAGCCAAGCCAAGGCAAACAATTGGGCTGCAGCCACCCGACAACCAAAATTCATTTTGCGAACACAAACTTGTCAAAAAGGCGAGGCAAACAATTGGGCTGCAGACACCCGACAACCAAAATTCATTTTGTGAACACAAACTTGTTAAAAAGGGCTGCAGCCACTTTACAGCCGCATCGAGGGGACTCGCCGTGGAGTAGACGTGCGTTCAGTGTTATTCGCAGCTCAGAGAGCCATGACCTTCTCGCTTCCTGGTCTGGCAGAGACTGAATGAGGCACGACACTTCCTGGTTTTATAGTCCCTCCCCCTGCTGCCAGCGGGGGCAGCAGAGAGAATGGAGAATTTTGTAAAAACATTAATATCTCTCTAATTTTTCATCGACAGAAACAATCCTCTGCACTCATACGGCAGATGGGGGGGGGGGGGGAGGGGGGTGCTCTGAGCGAGGTGGCCAAAAATGACGGCCGTAGGTGGCGGCGTTCTCTCGGAAATCGCAGCACAGTCGGCCAAAAGCGGTCAAGATCAGAGATTTAGTAATATAGACTAGACTAAGTGGGACCCATTGGGTCCCATGTTCACACGGGAGGGCTGGTCCCCCGAAGCAATATTCCACCTCTCTACCAATTCCAATATTGGTGGCCAGTGGGGGGGGGGGGGGCTTTCTGGAGAGCTGGTATGGGTGTTGTTGGCTGCAGGGACTACTGGTCTCCAGAGGGCTAGTATGGACATTGTGAGCCAAATGGATTCTTGGGGTGGTAGCTCAGTCCCTCAAGCCTGATGTGCTGGCAGCTCACTCACGGCTGGTGGGCTGGCAGTTGACTCACGGCTATTCCTTGAAATTCCATTTCAAGCAGGGTGCAAGGCCACCGAATGGCAAGTGCAGTTTCCAACCACTTCAAGCAGGGTGCAAGGCCACCAAATTCAAGTGCAGTTTCATACCACTTCAAGCAGGGTGCAAGGCCACCAAATTCAAGTGCAGTTTCATACCACTTCAAGCAGGGTGCAAGGCCACCAAATTCAAATGCAGTTTCATACCATTTCATGCAGGGTGCAACGACATCATATTCAAATGCAGTTTCATACCATTTCAAGCAAGGTGAAACCACCATAAACCACAATAAAACCACACAAAACTCCACACTCACAGTTCAGTAGACGTTCAGTTGATTCACAGCTCAGACAGAGTTGTGACCTCTCCCTCCCCATCATGCAGCAACTGAGCCACACCCACACTTCCGTGTTTTATAATCCCTCCCCCTTCCACCGGAAAAGGTGTGGCCTTCATGGCGTGATTGACAGGAGAGAGATTCTCAACATTTTTTAAACACTAATAACACTTTTATTTTTCATTGATGGGAAGAATCCTCTGTATCTGATCAGCGGAGGGGGACTGAGTAAGATGGGCAAAAATCATAGCCGTATGTAGCAGCGTTTTACCTAAAATCAATATAGTGCAAACAGGAAGTTGTCAAGTTTAGACAAACAACCCTTTGCAGTGCATTTTCACTTCAACACAAACAACCATTTGCAGTGCATTTTCACTTCAACCCAAACAACCATTTGCAGTGCATTTTTACTTCAAACCAACCATATTTTCATTTTCAAACCACATTAAGGGCACTCACAGTTGAGTAGACATGTGTTCAGTGTTATTCAGAGCTCAGAGAGACGTGACCCTCTGGCTTCCTCCACTTGCAGAGACTGAATGAGGCACACCACTTCCTGGTTTTATAGTCCCTCCCTTCCCTCCAGCAGGGGCAGCAGAGAGAATGGCAAATTAAAAAAAAACATTAATATCTCTCTGATTTTTCATCGATGGGAAATATCCTCTGGTCCAGGAAGGCGGAGGGGGGCTCTGAGCGAGGTGGCCAAAAATGACGGCCGTAGGTGGCGGCGTTCTCTCGGAAATCGCAGCACAATGAGCCAAAAGCGGTCAAGATATATATATATATGTGTAATCTGATTATATATGATCTATATATATGTGTCTTTGTGAGTATGTGAATATATAAGCACACTGAACTTTTTTTTCTCTCTTGTTTATAATATTGTTGACAGTGTACTATATTTACATATTCGGTTGTGCTGCTGCATATAAGAATTTAATTGTTCTATCTGGGACATGTGACAATAAAACACTCTTGAGATTCTCTTGACTCTTGACTCCATTGTTTTTTTGTCATAAACCCAGTATGAGCTTAGATGAAATCTGAGCAATTCAGGATGGCTGCCTTTCATTATCTTTTCTCAGAAGTTCAACTCTTCTGAATGTTTTGAGGTTTTAGATGTGGGAATATGAGTTCGCAAATCATGAAAAATTGTCGATGTACCAAACACCAGTGGTTGCTTTTGACGAGAAAGAAATTAAAAGACAGGCTAAATTTGTTTCAAACATTAATTAATTCATAATTAACACTGCACATTCCCGGTAAAAACATAGTAACGAGACTGAATTTTTGCAACAAGATTTGCAAAGCACATTACAAAAACATGAGTTTATATCGTTTATGTGAAGATGAACTCCCTGAGCTTCAATCTGAAAAGTTAGAGAGATCTCTCACAAAGCAAATTTATGAAAGGTTTGACAGGGTTGATAGTACAGTATCTGCAACTAGCAAAACCAGATACCAAAAATATGCACACAGCAAGACATCAAATAGAGAATTCAGAAGAACTATGTATTTGACCAGGTAATGATGAGAGTATGGAACTTGCTAACAGTGATGTAAAAAATGGTGCAAATGGATTTAAAGGGAAGATGGATAAGTTCGAGAGAGAGAGATAAGGCCATTGTAATGATAGGGTTAGTGGAGGAGGGAAGCAATGTAATGGGCCTGTCCCACCAGCATGCGATTGCATGCGTCTAGCGCGACCAAATGTGGTCGCTTGAGGCGTACGGCCTCGCGGGGCCGGTCCCACTTCGATCGACGGAGGCGTATGGAGTTGTGCAGGGCTGGTCCCGACATCACGCGGGGCTCCAAAAATCTCGCGCGACAACGGCCTGTCGGCCCGCAGCGCCTCAACGTCATACGTAGCATACGTAGCATCTTGACGTCGTACGCAGCATCCTGACGGCGTACGCCTAGCGCGTGGCGTTGAGCGATGACATCACCGCCCGGCATGCTGTTGCGTGATGACGTCACCGCCCGACGCCGTGCGACGTCCAAATTCAATCGGCCCGCCTCCTGCCCAGCTGATTGGTGCGTATGATGTCGGGACCAGCCCCGCACAACTCCATAGGCCTCCGTGGTTGGAAGTGGGACCAGTCCCACGAGGCCGTACGCCTCAAGCGACCATGTTTGGTCACGCTAGACGCATGCAATCGTATGCTGGTGGGACAGGCCCTTTTCTTGAGTAGGCTTACACACCAGCAAGAACTAATTAGGGGACAAAGTAGCCGACTTCTGTGCACACATCCTCTGTAGTTCTATCCAGGGTCATTTCTTGGAGATCCAAGGAACTGCAGATGTTGGAATCTTGAGCCAAACACAAAGTGTTGGAAGAACTCAGAGGGTCAGGCAGCATCTGTGGAGGAAATAGATAGACAATATTTTGGATCAGGATCCTTCTTCAGTCCCTTTCTTTTGCTGACAGTCTGTCTGTTCCTTCAGTCTCTTCATGTATTAAGAGTATGTGCTAAATGTATGTTTTTAGTGTTCTTTAGCTTGTTTGTGGGGGTGGGGTGGAGGGGGAAACTTTTCCTGATCGCCTACAAAACGGTGATGCGAGTTTTTTCTGTATGGTATCTCCGTCCTCACTGCAGCCTAACAATCGACAATAGACAATAGGTGTAGGAGTAGGCCATTCAGCCCTTCGAGCCAGCACCGCCATTCAATGTGATCATGGCTGATCATCCACAATCAGTAACCCATTCCTGCCTTCTCCCCATATCCCCTGACTCTGCTATTTTTAACAGCCCTATCTAGCTCTCTGTTGAAAGCATCCAGAGAACCTGCCTCCACCGCCCTCTGAGGCAGAGAATTCCACACTCACAACTCTGTGAGAAAAAGTGTTTCCTCGTCTCCGTTCTAAATGGCTTGCTCCTTATTCTTGAAATGTGGCCCCTGGTTCTGGACTCCCCCAACATCGGGGACATGTTTCCTGCCTCTAGTGTGTCCAAACCCTTAACAATCTTATATGTTTCAATAAGATATCCTCTCATCCTTCTAAACTCCAGTATGTACAAGCCCAGCCGCTCCATTCTCAAATATATCTGGCATACAGGTTCACATCAATACGTTTGTGTCTAAGCATGAGTTCATCACTAATACATCAACTATTAGTGCAGCTATGACTTTTGATGTGGTCAGGACATCTGTCACGTTCTGACCTAGAACAAATACTTCCTCATTTCTTTCTCACGAGACCTGTGAATCAGTTGGCGGCCTTTGCTGAAGACCGACTTTTGAGAGCTCCACGGCGGGGACTCACGAGACTTTAACATCGTGGAGCCCGCAATCCCTTTGCCAGAGATCGACCTCGGAGCTCCAGCCGTGGGTGCTTGTTGACTTAACATCACGGAGCTCGCAGTCTGAGACCAACTTCAGGAACTCCAAGCCGCAGGAGCTTCGACAGCCCCAACGCAGGAGTTTCGATCGCCCCGATGCGGGGACTTCGATCATCCCAACTTTGGTTCGACTGCCCCGACCGCGGTAGACTAAAGAGGAAGAAGCTCTGAATTTTTTGCCTTCCATCACAGTGAGGAATGTGGTGAATCCGCTGTGGTGGATGTTTACATTAACTTTTATGTAGTTGTGTGTCTTGTTGCTTTTTTTTCCGTATGGTTGTATGGTAATTCACATATCACTGTTCCTTAATTGGTACACGTGACAATAAAAGACCTTTGAAACCTTTGATGTTGCCTGACCCACTTAGTTGCTCCAGCACTTTGTGTTTTTGCTAACAGTAATTTATTTCTGATTTTGTATTGATTTTCTCCAACACACATTCCCTTTCTCCGTTTGAGTTTAGTTTATGAGTTTAGTTTAATGCCAAGTGTACCAAAGTACAATGACATGCTTTAATCCTCTTATTTACTCCTCTTGCTGTGTTATAGTTGTGTGAATTGCAAGGCCTCAGAGAAGCATCACCATGTAATTGTATAAACATGACCAGATTAAGTGTACTTTAGAACCCCCACCTGATGCTTAGAGTCCATTCTAACTTACTGGTTCAAGATTAATTAGCTTTACTGGCAGGAGACTGCTAGTGTTTCCACTGCCACCTCAGCTTTAAGCACATAGGCTTGAACGAATATTGCAGCAAAAGCAGCTGCTACCAAGGTGAGGTGTTTGGCTGAGCCTCCAGGAAAGAGAAAGTGGATACCTAGGCTTTGAATGATATGGATATGGTGGACTCAGTGTCTCTGCTTGCCCTGCTACCATCCGTTGTAGGAGAACTTTAGCCAATACTACTAGTGCTCTTCCTATAGTGCTCTTAAGGTTGTCAGAAGGTTGGCAGGGTGAAGAAACATAGAAACATAGCAAAATAGGTGCAGGAGGAGGCCATTCGGCCCTTCGAGCCAGCACTGCCATTCATTGTGATCATGGCTGATCGTCCCCTATCAATAACCCGTGCCTGCCTTCTCCCCATATCCCTTGACTCCACTAGCCCCTAGAGCTCTATCTAACTCTCTCTTAAATCCATCCAGTGACTTGGCCTCCACTGCCCTCTGTGGCAGGGAATTCCATAAATTCACCACTCTCTGGGTGAAACAGTGTTTTCTCACCTCAGTCTTAAATGACCTCCCCTTTATTCTAAGACTGTGGCCCCTGGTTCTGGACTCGCCCAACATTGGGAACATTTTTCCTGCATCTAGCTTGTCCAGTCCTTTTATAATTTTATACTTTTCTATAAGATCACCCCTCATCCTTCTAAACTCCAGTGAATACAAGCCTAATCTTTTCAATCTTTCCTCATATGACAGTCCCGCCATCCCAGGGATCAATCTCGTGAACCTACGCTGCACTGCCTCAATCACAAGGATGTCCTTCCTCAAATTAGGAGACCAAAACTGTACACAATACTCCAGATGTGGTCTCACCAGAGCCCTATACAACTGCAGAAGAATCTGCAGAAACACTGAGAAATGTCATACTGTGTTTTTTGCTCGTATTTATCTGGAGCAACGGATGAAAAGCAGCCAGCAGACATCCAAGAAGTTACAAGAGTCATTAATCAATGAGGAAATAACTTCTCATTTAGGAAAGCTGAACATGATCAAACTTAGTTGACGTGGTTTTAAAAAAGGAAAAATGGAAAAAAAGGAAAAATGTGAACAAATGTGTTTAAATTCTTTGAGCAAGTGTTCAAGCCAATAATGGGGAACCATTAAATGTAGTGAATTTAACAAGACATTTGACAAGGTGCTATATACCAGGCTAGTAAATACATTAAGAATTCAAAGTACTGGAACATATAAATGGGTCCTTTTCAGGAGGGATATAATCACAAACTACCCGGAGATCGGTTATTTTTTTTTAAATGTGTGCGTGAAACAGCAAGGAAACAGGCCCTTCGACCCATCAAGTCCGTGCCAACCATCAACTTCCCATTTATGGTCATCTAACATTAATTCCATTTTATTCTCCCCCAGATTCTACTCTGCATCCGTACACAAGGGACAATTTACAGGGTCCATTAATCTGCCAACTCGCATGTCTTTGGGATGAGGGAGGAAACTGGAGCCCCCGTGATGAACTCACACTGTCATAGGGAGAACATGCAAACTCCACATAGATATACCAGGGATCATGATCCAACCTAGGTCTCTGGTGCCGAGAGGCAGCAGCAGCTCAGTATAGTAAGACCTGAGTGATCTCCTGGACAAGTGTCGATCGCCTAGATTGGGGTCGGAGAGGAATTTCCCGGATTTTTTTCCCGAATTGGACCTGGGTTTTTATCCGTTTTTTTGCCTCCCCCAGGAGATCACGAGGTTTTTGGGGTGGAGAGGGGTGATAGCGGTATAAAGGGGAGGGTAGTGTCTTGTGTTCTGTGTCTTGTGTCTACTGTTTGTGGGTAAGTGTGTCTGTTTAGTGTTCAGCCATGAGCGAATGGCGGTGCGGGCTCAACGGACCTGGTGGTCTACTCTCGCACCTACTTTCTATGTTTCTATGTCTATGTTTCTATGTTTTACCAGCTGTGCCATCCTGCCACCCTTAATTGTTTACCATTTACATCATTGGTTACATTTATTGTTTCGCATTTATATTAATTTTATATGTCCCAATAATATAACATTGATGGAAGGCTGATGAGAATATTGTGATTCTGCAATTGGATATAGGTAGATTAAGTGAATGTACTAAAACCCAACAAAGGGAGTAAAATGTAGGGACGTTTGATGTTGTACATATGGATAAGAGAAATGCACAGTACTATCTAAATGGAGAGAGACAGCGCATTAGGAATTGAGGTTACAAAAAGGACACAAAGTGTTTAGTTTAGTTTAGTTTAGTTTAGTTTAGTTTAGTTTAGTTTAGTTTAGTTTAGCCTAATTTAGTATAGACTTCTGCCCACCGAGTCCATGCCGACCATGATCATCCATACACTAGTTCTGTCCTACACATTAGGGCCAATTTACAGAAGCCAATTAACCTGCAAATTCAGTACGTCTTTGAAATGTGGGAGGACACCAGAGTTCCCGGAAGAAACCCAAGCAGTCACAGGGAGAAGGCATAAACTCCATGCAGACAGCACCCGTAGTCAGGATCAAACCCGAGTTTCTGGTCTGTGAGGCAGTAACTCTACAAGCCTAGTCTTTTCAATCTTTCCTCATATGACAGTCCCGCCATCCCAGGGATCAACCTCGTGAACCTACGCTGCACTGCCTCAATCACAAGGATGTCCTTCCTCAAATTAGGAGACCAAAACTGTACCCAATACTCCAGATGTGGTCTCACCAGAGCCTTATAGCATCTTGTGTTCTTGTGGCAAATGAAAGAATTTGAATTTGGGATGGAAACTCTTTGGTACCACTGGTGCCTAATCCTTCTGCTGCTATCCATTAAAATTCCAGCTGGGGTAGCAAAGGAAAATCCAGGCATAGAATTCCTGAGATTCATCTTCACAATCATGGTAGATGAGTCCAAAATGTCACATGAGTACGCTTCCACCAGAGGCCGCATTGTGCAGCATTGAGATTTGCTTCCAAGAACATAGCTTTTTATTTGACTGTGGGTGGCAAGACAATGTATGAAATCTCATCTTCATTCTGACTGAAGTAGGTTGACAGCTCATGCCAGGGAAAGGAGATTATTTGCACTTGCATGGGGCAAACACTTATTATTTTAATGATGTGAAACAAATCAGTAGTGAAGAAGATTAAATGCAAAGCTGAATATTCCCAAATGCCACCCGCTCTGAGCATTTTACATCACACCCTTTCATCAAAAAATTAACAAGGATCACCAAATTACAACAGATGTAATAAGATACAATTTATCATATGGTTAAAGAACCAAATGTTCAATCAATTATTCTATTGCCTAATGTTATTGCCTGGTCATGTTAATGTTATTCTAGTTTATTTGGCAGTATTCTTTAAAAACAAAACTTAAATGCTTCTGATAAACTATTTGTACTCCTCTTGGCACATGCCTCTGTACTGAACGTCCATTACAATCCAATTTGCAATTTTCAGCAAAGTTGGTTTCAAACTCCCAAGAAACAAATGGTTACAGATTTTTTTGTCAGTGCTTTTTGGGTTGGTGGTCTGTTAGCAAGTCTGTAGCCTGTTTCGTCATTGGGGGGCACTGCAGCACCCATGGCAAACTCTGCTGAATATATGGTTTCTTCACAATCATTACTTGTCATTACAGCAACTCACACATTTTTACTTTAAAGCAGAGCATTGACCTCAATTAGATCTTAATCATATCCTGTCCTTACCACATCCATTCGACTTTTCAGCGTGGAGATTTTGTGAATGCAAGGCTTGTTTGTTTCGAGCTATTATCCCCAGATTTCTGGCAGGCATAGATGCAGAACCCCCCAGGGAACAACAGAAGTCAGTATTGTGAGTTTATTAATGGGGTGGTTCTTGATCTCCACTAATGGTGGAAACTTTCCACAGAGTTAGCACTAAGGTGCAATCTCTTAACATTCCCCACCTTCAGGGTGGGTATGACAACTTTTCTTCTAACTACATGAAATAATTTATCCAAGGCGAATGTAGGCACTAAGGCATCAACGTGATTTATTAACTGTGCTCTCAGCTGGACATACAGTGTATCCCTTTGCAAAATCAGCATGTTTATGCAGAAATATGATTACTTGCAAGAAATGGTGCCATGCCGTTCAATTTATTCATTTAAGGATAGACCAAAATATCTCAGATTATTTTACTTTTCACATCATGTGGATTTGTTTGAACAGGTTCATGGAATGACTGATCCACCACCAAATGGTTCTGACTTGAATATTATTGGGAATGGTTTCTGCTGAGTGGCCCCCTTCTCCCCTTAGCCCTCCTTCTATAGCTTGGCAGTTACTGCAGTAAGTGGATAGCACAGATTGAAATGATCACTGTGAATTATCATTGATACTTACATCATTCCCTTCATTTGCCACCTTCTGCCAAATGTGAAGTTGAAAAATAGGAGCAAAAGACAAACGTCTGGAGGAACTCAATGGGCCAGGCGTGGAGGAAAGTTGACATCACGTTTCGGATCAAGGTGTCAGGGGGTTAGACAATAGACAATAGACAATATACAATAGGTCCAATATACAAACAGGAGTAGGCCATTTGGCCCTTCGAGCCAGCACCACATTCAATGTGATCATGGCTCATCATCTCCAATTAGTACCCCGTTCCTGCCTTCTCCCCTAGCTCTCTCTTGAAAGCATCCAGAGAACCTGCCTCCACCGCCCTCTGAGGCAGAGAATTCCACAGACTCACCACTCTCTGGGAGAAAAAATGTTTCCTCGTCTCCGTTCTAAATGGCTTACTCCTTATTCTTAAACTGTGGCCCTTGGTTCTGGACTCCCCCAACATCGGGAACATGTTTCCTGCCTCTAGCATGTCCAAGCCCTTAACAGTCTTATTTGATTCAATGAGATTCCCTATCATCCTACTAAACTCCAAAGTGTACAAGCACAGCTGCTCCATTCTCTCAGCATACGACAGTCCCGCCATCCCGGGAATTAACCTTGTAAACCTACTCTGCACTCCCTCGATAGCAAGAATGTCCTTCCTCAAATTAGGGGACCAAAACTGCACACAATACTCCAGGTGTGGTCTCACTAGGGCTCTGTACAACTGCAGAAGGACCTCTTTGCTCCTATATTCGATTCCTCTTGTTATAAAGGCCAACATGCCATTCACTTTCTTCACTGCCTGCTGTACCTGCATGCTTACAGGTGTTATGAGAAGAAGGCAGGAGAATGGGTTTAGGAGGGAGAGATAGATCAGCCATAATTGAATGGCGCAGTAGATGATGGGCCGAATGGCCTAATTCTGCACATATCACTTATGACCTTATGATCTTATGACACGTGGTCTGCCTAAAGAAAATAGCTTACAGGGAACTAGTGGAGCAATGGGACTAATGGGACTGATCTGTGAGCTGGCATGTAGTTCATGGGCCAAATGGCCTCCTTCGATGTGCGAGAGAATATGAGATTATGTTTTTGGCTGGGCCTTCCTAATATATGAAATATATCAGTATTTAGTGTATATATGGTTAGGCACAAACAATTTGGCACAGATGGAAACCATTTGATTCATTATCGCTATCCCTACTCCGTAAAAGGTTCATCCAATTAGTCTCAGTTATCTGTTCCTTTCCATTAGTATTTTGGGTTTTTTTTGTATTCCCCATTTGCCTGTTTAATAACTGATCTGCAAATATACTTAAAGGAAAGCAGAAAGTTCACCGAGTGCAGTTGACTGTATAGAAGTCCACAAAGGCCACAGCTGGCTAAATGGTGAAGTTGTCCAAAGCTCCTACTATTATCCTAAGGGGATCCCTTTAGTTTTATACTTCCTCCAGTTCTCAGATTGCTTGCAGATAGCCAATGTCCAGAATGTTTGCAATTTACCTCAGGCAATCCCAAAGGATGAAACTGCTGAGAAAGAGCGAGGATCGACCAAACATGCCTACTTATAGATCGTATTTTAAGTGACACATGGGAATAATGCAGCTTTGTGAGATTTCCTGGCTGTGCTTGTGATTTTTATTTTAAATCCACGACTATCAAAAATCCTGAAGTACTGTTGCAGGAACTGAAAATTTGGACTGTTGTCAGTGGAACAACATACAGATGTGTTGAACTTGGAGCAGCTGTTCAACGCAGCATGCAAAATGAAAATACAATTGTGAATAATTTGAAGAACTGGGTGTCCCACCGTGTTATTTAGTGTAATCATAAGAACCTGTAACAGATGTCTTTGTGGGGGAAAAAACAGGCCTTAAATCCTGAGATTTCTTTCGGTAAAAGCAAGGTAGTTCTGTCATAAGGGGGAAGGGATTCGATTTTGGGTTGTGACTGAGAGTTCCTTAGGTTCAAAATCATACCCCATTTTTGGTTCACTTAGTTGCTGGTAGATATGGTTCAAATCCAAATTTGCATGGATTAAAAATGGAAGATTAATTAATGATAAAGCTATTGACCCAGTGCTGCTCACAACTCAGGCTTGTGGGAAAGACGCAATGCCAAATTTCTCCGGATTCAGGAAGGCAGAAGTAAAAATAGAAAATGTTACTCAGGCAGCATCTGTGGAGAAAGAATCAGAGTTGATCTTTTAGATCTGAAGAAAGGTCAAACAGAGAATGGAAACCGATACCAGTTCACCAAGACTGCACTGAAATTTTTTTCCACAAAGGTACAGGAGCCTGAAGACTGCAACAACCAGGTTCAGGAATAGCTACTTCCCCACAGCCATCAGGCTATTAAACCTGGCTCGGACAAAACTCTGATTATTAATAACCCATTATCTGTTATTTGCACTTTATCAGTTTATTTATTCATGTGTGTATATATTTATATAATGGTATATGGACACACTGATCTGTTCTGTAGTCAATGCCTACTATGTTCTGTGTGCTGAAGCAAAGCAAGAATTTCATTGTCCTATCAGGGACACATGACAATAAACTCACTTGACTTGACTTGACTTGATGTATATAGTCCCATTTGCTTGCACTTGGCCGTAGATGTCTGAACATTTCAAATCCATGTATCTCTCCCAATGTATTTAAATATTGCTATTGTACATGCCTCGACTACTTCCTCTGGCAGCTCATTCCATATACCCATCACCCTCTGTATGAGAAGGTTGCCCATCAGCTTCCTATTAAGTCCTTTCCCTCTCATCTTAAACCTATGCCCTCTAGTTCTTGACTCTTACCCTGGGTAAAAGTCTCCATACATCTAACGTCTATTTCCCGAAGATAAACACAAAATGCTGCAGGCAGCATCTCTGGAAAGAAGGAATGAGAGAAGGAATTTGGATCGAGACCCTTCTTTTCCCCGCATGATGTTATAATCTCTATAATAATACCCCTTAACCTCCTGCACTCCAAGGAATAATGTCCTAGCCGGCCCATCCTCTCTTCGTAGCTCAGCCCCCTTGTTCTGGCAACGTCCTCCTAAACCTTCTCTGCACTCTTTCCAGCTTAATGGCATCTTTGCTACAGCAGGATGACCAAAACTGTACATAATACTCCAAGTGTAGCCTCACTAACATTTAGTACAACAGTAACATAACATCACAATTTCACACAGTACTTTGAAACTGTCTACTTCCCCCAACTTCAGTACTCAGTTTCTTGAGTTCCCCGAGTTCCCTCAGTTTGGCACATTGTAGGTCAATATGCCAAAAGCCACTTTTAAGGGCCTGTCCCACCAGCGTGCGTTTGCATGCGTCTAGCACGACCAAACGTGGTCGCTTGAGGCGTACGGCCTCGCGGGGCCGGTCCCACTTCGATCGACGGAGGCATATGGAGTTGTGCGGGACTGGTCCCGACATTGCACGGGGCTCCAAAAATCTTGCACTGTCCCGCGAGGCCGTACGTCTCAAGCCATCATGTTTGGTCGTGTTAGACGCATGTATTTGCATGCTGGTAGGACAGGTCCTTTACCCCAGTAACTACCTATGACACCACCTTCAGAGAACGATGTACTTGTTCTGGATCCCTTTGTTCTATATATTTTTCCAGGGCCCTAGCGTTTACTGAGAGAGTCCAATCTTTGCTTGACTTTCCAAAAATGGAAAACCTCACAGTCCATTAGACCATCTGAATTCCAGTCCATTTGCCATTCCTTGGCCAACTTGCCCAGCTGATCAACATCCCACTCTGATTCTTGAAAAGCATCTTCATTGTCTTTGATGCCAACTATTTTACTGTCATTTGCAATCATACTAATCATGCCTGATACATTCTCATCCAAATCGTGGATGTAGATGACAAACAACAATGGGCTCAGCACCGATCCATGGGACACCCTGCTAGTCACAGGCCTCCAGTCTGAAAAAAACAACCTTCCACCATCACCATCTGCTTCCCCTCATAAAGCCAATACTGTATCCTGTCAGCTAGCCCTCCCTAGATCCCATTTATACAACTGAAATTATGCAATTAACTAATTATATTGGTTACACTGTACATTTCCCCAACATAAACATACTCTATCCTTTAGTCTAATGGACTATAAAACTCTTCACATATGCACTTAGCATCTCCAAAGCACCCTTTCCAGGTGCGGTGAATTCCATGAAATGCTTCTTTAATAAACCCCTCTGCATCTGATTTTATATCCTTTATTGCAAGTTTTACCATAATACAGCTATAACAATGCAAAATGACAAATACATTGTACCGCAGTATTCTGAAGCTAAGCTTATAACTACAATTGTAATTACAATTATATATCACATTCACTGTTACATTTTTTAAGTTTTTTGAGGTTGTCAAAATTTGAAAAAGCAGATAATGTTTTAAAAGTTTATGCACTTGTTTTATTGGGATGACAAGCATTTAACTTGTCCAATGGTGAAGAAAAGAGTGACTGATACAAATGGAATTAATGCACACTGCACTAATGAACCCATAACTATTATTTTAATTCCTACAAGAATATGCCCAGATTTCAGATTTTGAAGGTTGTAGATTGCATCTAAATATTAAAAAACATTAATAATAACAAGAGAAAAGTATTCTTCTTAACGCACTGTGTTATTTAGTCATATTTAATCATTTAAAATTATCATATAATGGAAATAATTTAATACTGCCCCTGATATCAGTTGATATTCAGAATATTGCAGTTATTGCAATTAAACTATAATTATGCATTGTTATGGCTATGTTATTTTAACACTTTCACTAATGGATGTAAAATCAGAAGCATATGGAGTCTATTTGAAAAATGATTCATGGAATTGGCAGTACCTGGAATGGATATTTTTGAGATATTAAGTGTAGATTTTTATTGTAAATGGGGCATGTTGCTTGGCATGAGCAAGTTGGGCCGAGGGGCCTGTTTCCACACTGTATGACTCTCTAATTGCAGCTCCCAGATGAAGAGTTTTGTAGTCCATACATAATTGTTTGCTGTTAGACATAGACATCAGAGAGATAGTGAGCAAGAACCTGATCAGACATACTATCACAAGTCAGAGTATTTCTATGAAGAAGGAGTAACACAGTGGCACAGTTGCCTCAAAGCACCTGGTTTAATTCTGACCTCAGGTGCTGTCTGTGGGGAGTTTGCACGTTTCCCTTGTGACTGTGCGAGATTCTTCTGGGTTGCTCCACTTCCTTCACACATCCCAAAGATATGTGGGTTTACACGTGAATTGTTCCCTGTAAATTGTCTCTAGCCTGCGGGGAGTGGGGCAAAATAGAACAAGTGTGAATGGGTGATTGATGGTTGACGTGGAGCCAGTGGGCCGAAGAGCCTGCTTCCATGTTGTACCTCCAATTAAACTAAACTTGGCAACAGGAGTGCAATGATCATCCCAATAAATGTCAGGGAAGGATTACAATGGGGTCAGAGACCATAGATCTTTTGCATCTCATGATTCTTGCCATAGAGGGAGTACAGAGAAGGTTCACCAGACTGATTCCTGGGATGGCAGGACTTTCATATGAAGAAAGACTGGATAGACTCGGCTTGTACTCGCTAGAATTCAGAAGATTGAGGGGGGATCTTATAGAAACTTACAAAATTCTTAAGGGGTTGGACAGGCTAGATGCAGGAAGATTATTGCCGATGTTGGGGAAGTTCAGAACTAGGGGTTACAGTTTAAGGATAAGAGGGAAGTCTTTTAGGACCGAGATGAGAAAATCATTTTTTTCACAGACAGTGGTGAATCTGTGGAATTCCCTGCCACAGAAGGTAGTTGAGGCCAGTTCATTGGCTATATTTAAGAGGGAGTTAGATGTGGCCCTTGTGGCTAAAGGGGATCAGGGGGTATGGAGAGAAGGCAGGGATGGGATACTGAGTTGGATGATCAGCCATATTTTCTATGTTTCTATGTTTCTATGACGTGACGTTGGATTTCTACTTAATATTTGAATGTTACAAAATTGGAGGAGAGCAAAATATGTATTTGTGTGATGCTGTGTTTGAGGTTTACCCATGACAAGTGCAGACTGCCTATTGATTGCTGAGCATTACTCCTAACACATAACAAATTAAAACAAAGAGGTACTTTAGAAAGATGTCAAATTCTCCTGCATTTCCAATGAATTGCTTGAAGGAACATAAAACATCTATTTTCCTTTAGTTTTTACAGGGTTCAACTTGTAGACCTGCTGCCTCACAGCATTAGAGACACAGGTTCGGTCCCAAACTCAGGTGCTGTCTGTGTAGAGTTTGCACATTCTTCCTTTGAACACAGAGATTTCCTCCGGGTGCTCCGGTTGTTTCCCACATCCCAAAGACGTGCGGGTTTGTAGGTTAATTGGCCTCTGTAACTTGCCCCCTAGTGTGTAGGAAGTGGATGTGAAAGTGGGGTAACATGGAACCAGTGTGAATATGTGATCAATGGTCAGCATGGACTTGGTGGGCCAAAGCATTGGCGGAAAACCCGGGGGGGGGGGGGGGCAGGGAGGACGTGTCCCCTCCATGTTTTCGGAGGTGGGGACGGTCCCCCTCTTGTTACAAGCATTAAATCTACTTCAGGGCGCACGGCTGAAGCTTCCTACGCCTCGCGTGTGTGTGTGAGTGTGCGCATGCGCGCGCGGCTGCCAAGAAATTGTGTCCCCCCTGACCCTCGGTCCCCTCCATGTTTTGAAAGCGGTTTCCATCTCTGGGCCAAAGGGCTTGTTTCCATTCTGTATCGGGACGACAGATGGCACAATGGGCTAAGTGTTCGGCTGGCAACCGGAAGGTAGCCGGTTCGAATCCCGCTTGGAGTGCATACTGTCGTTGTGTCCTTGGGCAAGACACTTCACCCACCTTTGCCTGTGTGTGAATGTGTGTGAGTGATTGGTGGTGGTCGGAGGGGCCGTAGGCGCAGATTGGCAGCCACGCTTCCGTCAGTCTGCCCCAGGGCAGCTGTGGCTACAGAAGTAGCTTACCACCACCGAGTGTGACTGAGGAGTGAATGAATAATGCGATGTAAAGCGCCTTGAGTATTAGAAAGGTGCTATATAAATCCCATCCATTATTATTATTATCTTTCAATCAAAAGATTGCATAGTATCAAGTATATCTTTATTGTCATTTTCCTGAGTACTCACATACCCAGAGGAAACAAAAAAACGTTGCTGAACCAGTGTCCATTCAGTGTGCAGTAAAAAATAAATAGAAATAAAAATACATATATCATGAACAAATTAAACACTCTACTCTCTACTAAACATCAACAGGCGTTCCGATCGGCAGCGGCACGACAGTGGCTCTGCTGCAGTGTGTCCAGGTTGGTGGTTGGTGCGCGATACTTTGGCAGGAGGCAAAGTCCGTTTATCAGTCTTATAGCCTGCGGGAAGAAGCTGAGGAGCACCCTGCTGGTTTTGCAGCTAATGCTCCTGTACCTCTTCCCAGATGGCAGGATGGAGAATATGTGATGCGATGGGTGGTAGGGGTCTTTGATGATGGAGATGGCTCTGCTGATACATCTCTTCCTGTATATCCTAGTTACTACTTCCTGCAAATCCTTAGTTACTACCCGAAAAACACAGAAAAAATGATTTTCACGTGGTTCTCACCGTCTGGAACAAATTAGACCTGAGAAAATGCTTAAGGAGTAAAGGGGATAACACCTTATTGAAAGTTCTAATTCAGTCTCATTGTATACACTGCAAACATTGAACTGTCTAGCAACAAAGGGGGCTGCAGCACTAACACACCACCTACTGGACTACCTAATGTAATTTAATTGCACATAAGTTCACTGATAATTTAAATAAAATAGCCTTTGTGTGAACAGGCAGTGAACCTTAGCTGGCACAAAATAACTTGATGCAGTTTGCCGTGCCATTTTGTCTACTTATCTAAATCATCCCTTCATGTAACTCATTAAAAAAAAATTCCTTTCAGCCATTTCTGCAATAATCTACATTCTGATTTATTCAACGATGCTTCATGGCACAGTGGCACAACAGGTAGAGCAGCTGCCTCACAGCGCCAGAGTCCTGAGTTCGATCCTGACCTCGGGTGTTGTCTGCGCAGAGTTAGCCTGTTCTCCCTGTGACTGCATGGGTTTCCTTTGGGTGCTCCAGTTTCCTCCCATAACCCAAAGATGTGTGGGTTTGTAGGTGAACTGCCCTCTGCAAGTTGCCTCTAGTGTGTAGGGAGTGGATGTAAATGAGGGATAACATTGTGATTGACGGCCGGAATGGCCTTGGTGGGCTGAAGGGCCAGTTTCAATGCTGCATCTCTAAAATAAACTAAATATTAGCAGGTATTAGCAGAATCAAATAAGATCAAATAGAACAAGCTGTCCTACAACTTTAGGCTGTGCATGCCATACGCAACAAGAAAGAGGTATATATTTAATGATGATATGAGAACCTTGAGTCCCTGCATCTGATAACCATGGACAACAGCTTAAGCAGTGGAAGTAATGCACCATTTCACAAAGGCCATTCCCACTTGCTGGGTGCATTACCTCCTTCCTCCCTATTGTAGCTCCCACAAAAAGGGCCTCGTAAGTCAGTTCGGAACTCACAAGAATCAGAGTGAAAGCAAGTCATCCTCAGTCCTGAAGGTCTGACTAAGAAGAAAGAGTAGGATATTTTTTACAAAAGCTCGTTAGATTTGGGGTTGTGATTAGTTAATTTAATTTGAACTAAAGTTCTTTGAATTGCAAGCCACCTACACATACTATAATACTCCATATCTTTTCATTTATAAAGACCAAAGGTTGCAGCCTTGAGTGTATCCGATACTCGACAGGCTAAACAATCCATCTTTAGGCAGCATGGTGGTGCATCAGTAGAGTTGCTGCCTTGCAGTGTTAGAGACCCGGGTTCAATCCTGACTACAGGTGCTGTCCGTATGGAGTTTGTACCTTCTCCCTGTGACCACATGGGTTTTCTCCAGGTGCTCCTGTTTCCTCCCACAGTTCAAAGACATCCAGGTTTGCAGGTTAGTTGGCTTCCATAAAATTTGTAAGTTGTCCCTAGTATGTAGGATAGTGCTAGTGCATGGGGTCGCCGCAGATTTGGTGGGCCAATGGGTCTGTTTCTGAGCTGTATTTCCAAACTAAGCTAAACTAAACTAAACTGAACTAAAAATCAAGATCTATCAGAAGCACCCATCCCTGCTAAAAGGGATCTCTGTTTCTGACCATTCTGAATAGATAAATCCACCATTAACAATCTCAACTTCGCTCCGAAATGTATGAGGTTTTATGCAAGAGACAAAGAGTGTGTTATAGTGGCGTTTTGAGATAGGCATTTTGTCACAAATGGGGGAAGTATTTGGATAGAATTTATTCAATCTAGTTTTTGAGTAATATAATCTATGTAGAATCTTTGAAATTTTTACAAAATTATTCAAGATAAAAATTGACCCTAACATTGAAATGATTATATTCGGATCAATGGAAGATGGGAATAAACTGGATACGTTTAAAAAATCTTTCCTTAATTATGGTTTAACAACGGCAAAAAAACGTATACTTAAATTTTGGAAAAATACATCCATACCAACGTTGAAAATGTGGATTTCAAATATGTTGGAAACCTCGCATCTTGAAAAAATGCGACGACTCCTAACAGACAAAGCAGACCAATTCTTAATGATTTGGTCTTCATTTATCAACTTCTTACAAGCATATGGTGCAACATAACCCTAGAAATTAACTGTTTCAGGATCGGGTGAAGGGTGGTCAAGAATAATAAATAGCTATTTCTCCTCTTTTTCTCTCGTTTTCTATCTCCTCTTTTTCTCTCTCTATTTTCTCTCTTTTCTTCTTTCCTTCACCTCACTGTTCGATATCACGCACTTCTCTATTTTTCTACTGTTCTCTTTCTTTTCTTCCATTTACTGCTAAAAGAAAAAGAAGTTGTACATAAATTGTAATGTCAATATACATTAGGTATCTACAAGGTACCACATTATTGTACTTACTTCTAATAAAATTAAAATTAAAAAAACAATCTCAACTTCTCAGCTCCTAAATACACCTTTGGTTCAAACAATGTACAAACTACAAATTGGCACAGAATATTATATTTGGATATGGTGCAATCTGTTAAAAAAAACAACTCTGAACTTTGGCTATTATTTTCTTCGCAATCATTGAGCATGATTTCTGGAACACTGGAGATTATAGTGAGTCCTGATAGAAGTGTAAATAATTCTGAGGTTTTGGAGGTTTCCAGGATGGAAAAATCAGAGGGCATTGCATTAGGGTAAGAGGACCATAGTTTAAAGGAGATGTGCAGGGCAAGTTTTTTACATAGAGAATGCTGAGCATTTGGAACATACTGCGGGATTGGTGGCTGAGGCAGATACAATAGTAGCATTTAAAATACAATTGGACTGGCATATGGATATGCAGGGAAAAGAGGGGTGAGGATTAATTGCAGGCTGATAAGAATTGGTCTTGGTCTTGCCATCATGTTTGGCACAGACATTGTTAATAAGTTGATAAGTCATAGGAGTAGAACAAAAAGTTACAAGTACCGACAAGAGGCACGAAAGACTGCAGATGCTGCAATCAGCAGCAACATATAAAAAGCTGGAGGAACCCAGCAGATACATAAATTGGAAAGGTTTAGAGGGAAATGGGCAAATGCCACAAATGGGACTAGCTAAGATGGGGTACCTTGGTCGGCATGGACGAGTTGATTCAGAGGGTCTGTTTCCATACTGTACAATTCTATGACTCTAGATCATGCAGCATCGTGAAGGGAAATGGAGGGTCCACGTTTTGGCTCGAGACCCTTCCTCTGAACTTCCTCAGTGAGCACTACATACAATGGCAAGCCTCTGATTGTTGCCTTGAAAGAAGGGTAGACAATAGGCACAATTATTTCATATAATAGGTGGGCATACAGCAGAGATTGAAGAGTATTTCCAAGCTGAAGTCTGAGCTGGCAACTGAATTATACAGCTAGTTGTGCACATCTTTAGATTGATGATGGACTGAACATAGTGAGGAGCAGGAATATGCATGGGAATTTTAATTTGCTGCCTTTTAAAGGTGTAAGTAGTAAATGTTATCAGGTGAATCTTGCAAATGTTAATTCTCTCACAGGCTTATCCTTGTATCATTACTGAGAAGGTCGTGTCTTCTGCCCTTAACAGATTTGATGTACAGAGGAATCTTGGTGTCCAAGCCCAAAGCTCTCTGAAAGTGGCAACACAAATAGATAGAATGATAAAGAGGCCATATTGTATACTTGCCTTCATCGGCTGAGGCATTGATTAGAAGAATGTTGCAACTTTGTAAAGGGCCTGTCCCACCAGCATGTGATTGCATGCGTCTAGCGCGACCAAACGTGGTGGCTTGAGGCATACGGCCTCGCGGGGCTGGTCCCACTTCCATCTGGAGTTGTGCGGGGCTGGTCCCGACATCATACTCACCAATCAGCTGGGCATGAGCGGGCCGACTGATTTTGGACGTCGCACGGCGTCGGGCGGTTACGTCATCACGCAACGGCACGCCGGGCGTGACGTCATCGCGCAACACCACGCGCTAGGCGTACGCCATCAAGACGCTGCGTACGCCGTCAAGACGCTGCGTACGGCGTCGAGACACTGCGTACACCGTCAAGACGCTGCGCACGCCCGTCGAGGCGGTGCGTACGGCTTCAATGTGGATGCGGGCCAACAGGCCGTTGCCGTGCGGAATTATTGGACTGTCAGTTTTACGGAGCCCCGCGCGATGTCGGGACCAGCCCCGCACAACTCCATACGGCTCCGGCGATCGAAGTAGGACCGGCCCCGCGAAGCTGTACGGCTCAAGCGACCACATTGGGTCGTGCTCGCCGCATGGAGTTGCATGCACGTGGGACAGGCCCTTAAGACTGGTTCAGCCACATTTAGAGTATTGCGTGCAGCTCTGGTTGCCATGGTATAGGAAGGGAGTGAGGTCTTTAAAAGAGGTTTCCCCGAATGGTTCCTAGATTAGATGGTATTAGTTCATGCCGACCTTCGATCACCCATTCACACTTGTTTTATGTCACCCCACATTTGCATCCACTCCCTACATATTAGGGTGTAGCGACACCTGGTGGTGGCTTTGGTTAGTCAAACCCTTGGATTGGCTGCACCGATCACGTGGGCGCGGGGGGCGAGTTTTGCGCGCTTTTTACCGAGTTGTGTCAGTCTAGCGCCACACTTGAGGAAGTAGCATCGTGTTTTTAGCTGTCTTGCGGAATTGAGTTTACTCGTTGTTTTACCGTTGCAATATAAAGCAATTTACATTCACTCACTGTCTCGACTCGCCAAAGGGGGCAATTTACAGAAGCCAATTAACCTGCACGTCTTTGGGATGTGAGATGAAACTTTAGCACCTGGAGGAATCCTATGCAGTCACCAGGACTGGTCTCCACATAGACAACACCCGAGTCCAGCAGTGGTACAATGATAAAGAACACACAATACACAATAAAAACTTAACACAAACATCCACCACAGCATCCATCACTGTGGTGGAAGGCACAAAAATTGTCCAGTCCTCCTCCATTACCCCCCGTGGTCGGGACCTCAACTCTCCGCAGCCACCGCTGCGGGCGTCCAGATGTGCAGACAAGGTAAAGTCCAGGTAAGTCCAGAGTCGGCTCTTCCCCACCGGAGACCGTGGCTTTCGGTTGGTGTAGGCCGCAGGCCGGCGGTCGGAGACTTAAAGTTCCCGCCGCAGCCAGAAGCACCGCAGACCGCAGGGCCGGCTGTCGAAACTCCCCTCCAGGGGTGATGGTAACTCCACAGTGAATTAAAATCCAAGCAGCCAAAGATCACCCAATCTATATTTGGTTTCTCCTTTGTGGAACACTGACAGTACACTGGAATGTACATGAATCACTGTACTACCTGGACTAGTTGTTTAGATCTATGGATTGTGGAAGGGGTGAGGTGAATGTGGGCAGAAGACGGAAATTCTGTTTTTGTTTCAGATTTTGCCATTTGTAGTTTTATATGTTTTCTATTAGTGGTGGTGCTTAAAGAAGAAGGGTCTCGATTCCTTTTCTCCAGAGAAGCTGCCTGTCCCGCTGAGTTACTCCAGCGTTTTGTGTCTTGAGTTTAAAGACTTGTTTACTGAATGGAACCCAAATGGAAAGATAATCTTTAGATTAGATTAGATTAGATTAGATTAGATTCCTTTATTGTCATTCAGACCTTTCGGTCTGAACGACATTATGTTGTCTGCAGTCATACACAGAACCAATAAAAACAAAACATACAATAAACACAATTAAACATCCACCACAGTGAGTTCACCAATCACATCCTCACTGTGATGGAGGCAAAGTCTTAGTCTCCGTCTCTTCCCTCCTTGTTCTCCCTCTGCGCTGAGGCGATCGATCCAGGCCGGAGATGCCGCTCTCCAGTCCAGCGGACCTCCGTGGTGATGTCGCCGCCGCCGAAAGCCGGAACGCCGTCTACGCTCCGGGACGCTGCCCCAGCTCCGGGCCGCCGCCCCAGCTCCAGGCCGCCGCCCCAGCTCCGGGTCCCGCAGTCGCCGCTCCAGGTCCCGCAGTCTCCGCTCCAGGCCGCCGCCCCAGCTCCGGGCAGCCGCCCCAGCTCCAGGCCGCTGCCCCAGCTCCCGGGTCCCGCAGTCTCAGCTCCGACCCCCGCTGCATCAGCTCCAGGCCGCCGCCGAAAGTCAGAAAGCCGCACCAGCAAGTCAGGCCACCGCTGCCTTAGCCCCGAAGACGGCCAGCCTCTCGTTGGTGAGTCCTGGCTGGCTCTGCCTCCGGAGCCTCGGGGTCGGTCGCAGGTTGGAGGCCGCCAGCTCCGCCATTAGGCCTCAGCGCAGACGGAGGCAGAGAAGGGGGATACGACACGAAAAAGTCGCATGGTAAGTCGCATTAATACGTATGGTAAGCTGAAGCAAAAAAATCAACTGTGTGAATCCCATACATCTTAATCTTCTGGATATGCCTATCATGAGGGACTCTACCAAATGCCTACTAAAATCCATATATACCACATCCACTGTCTTACCCTCCCCGATCACATTTCTGTCGTGTCACCTCACAGAAAGATGACTGCCCAATGGATCCGCTGTTCAAATCGCACAATTGTGGTCACAGAGAAATTCCTGAATTCAACGTTGTCAATTTGGCTCCTAATATTCCAGTATTTGGTTAATCTATTGTGGGCCCTGAAGAAGCACATTCTATGAGGTACATGAAGAGTTCTGTACTTTTAATTCCTAGGTAAAGATATTGAAACATGTTCACTGAAGATACTGATCATTTTTCAACATTTGTCATAGAGGACAGTCCCCACAGTACCTGGGAAATACAATACATTTATATTTGATTATAGAAGCATGTTTTCATAACTGTGTGAAGTTTCAGTGCTCTCAAAACACTACGTATTATCTCATGCTTGTAAAGTGAAAACATTCATGTTGCTATTGCATTCGCTGAATCACTGCAAGGTCATAATCGATTTATAATCATACAGAATTTGAAGCAGTCCTGGCCTATTGCACTATTAATATAACAGTGTATGTCAGAAAACAGTAGGAGATCTGCATTGAAATGTTATCTTCAACTGTGTGAGGAAAAATAAGCATGTTTCATTTTCAAAAGCTGATAAATTATCGGAACACATGTCAACGCCTTAGGGTGGAATAAAAAAATAGTATTCATGGGCTCCATAAAATGTGTTTCTTCTGGCCACAATAGATCAGCCAAATACTGGAATTTTATGAGGCAATGTTGCAGCACTTAATTGAGTAATTTGTCAACTACTGTTGTGTGACTTAAATGCCAGATGCATCCCATCTGTCTTTGAGGCGATACAATGGAGAGGTGATCAATGAAGCGTTGGCAGTGGATGTTATCTACATGGATTTTTGTTGACATTTGATAAAACCCGTTATAGTAGGCCGATTCAGAAGATTAAGATGCATGGGATCCATTTGTGACTCGGTCATATGGATTCAGAACTGGCTTAGACATAGAAGACATAGGGTTGTCATAGAAGGCTGTTATTCTGGCTGGAGTAATGTGAGCGAAGTTTTGCACAGATTTATGCTGGGACCTCTGTTGTTTGTGATATACTGTATATATATCAATGATTGGGACACACATTTAAATGGGTCAGCTAATAAGTTTGCAGATGACACCAAAATTGCTGGAGATGTTTATTTGTTTATTTATTTGTTTATTTGTTCCGAACAAGTAAAGACATAAATAGGAATAAATAACAACAACAAAATCGAAATAGTCAAACAATTGGACATTCCAGGCAATATTTGCAAAGCAATGAAAAGCATAAAGCAAAAATTTAAATGTCCAACACTTTTTCTTTACAAGCTGGAAAAGGAGTGAGAAGAAGAATAACTTATTTAATCTCACCCCTTCTCCCTAAACCCTTCTTCCATATTTAATAATTAATTAATTAATAATAATAATACCCCAGACAATTTTTAGAGATGCATACAAACATATATATACATACAACTGATATACACATACAAGTAATATGTATGAAGTAACCAAAAAACATAAATAAATAATAAACACAATAATAAATAAACACCAACCCCTGTTTGTCAACCATCCCCTTCATCCCCTACATTCTGTACCTTGTGAAAAAAAGTTTTTTGTATGTCATTTTGAACTGGTTCATGTTTGGACATTGCTTTAACTCCACATTCAAACTGTTCCACAATCCTACTCCACCGACCGAAATACAAAAAGTTTTTCTGGTCGTGCGGACTCTTTGTACCTTAAAATTAAATATTCTTCTTAAATTATAACCCCCCACTCGCTCATTGAATAATTGTTGTATATTTCCAGGTAAGTTTTTATTTTTGGCCCTAAACATTATCTGTGCTGTTTTAAATGCAACCAAATCTGCTCATTTAAATAATTTTGACTGTAAGAATAATGGATTAGTGTGACCCAGATACCTGACATTGTGAATAATACGTATTGCTCTTTTTTGCAGAATAGTTAATGAATGTAGCAAGCTTTTTATAGTTATTGCCCCAGACATCTGCACAGTAATTTAAATAGGGTAAGATTAGTGAACAGTAGAGAATGCGGAGTGATTTGTGATCCAGAACCTGCTTAACTTTGTGTAATACAGAAATGCTTTTGGACAGTTTGGATTGTACATGTTTAATGTGTGATTTCCAGCTGATTCTATCATCCATTATAACCCCAAGAAATTTATTTTCATGAACTTGTTCAATTTCAACCCCATTTATCTTTATATTTGCTTGTGTATTTGTTCTGCAATTACCAAATAACATTATTTTGGTTTTGCTCAAATTTAATGATATTTTGTTCCTGTCAAACCATGTTTTCAGTTTGCCCATTTCTTTTGTTATTTTATCCAGTAGTTGTTTTAAATTCTCCCCAGAACAAAAAATATTCGTGTCGTCTGCAAAGAAGACCAGCCTCAAGGCATTGGACTCATTACAAATGTCGTTTATATACATGGTGACAGTGGGATATATAGTGGGATATAGATCAGCTACAGAAATGAATGGTGAAATGGCAGATGGAGATTAATCCAAGCAACTGTGAGGTATTGCACTATAGTAAGTTGAATGTAAAGGGCCTGTCCCACTTACGTGTCCTTGGCACGCAAATTACGCAACCTCGTGGTCGCGTTGAGGCGCACGGGCATCGTATGGCCGCGCGGGGCCGGTCCCACTGAGAAGCACGGAGGGGTATGTAGTTGTGCGCGACATCGCGCGGGGCTCCGAAATTTTTGTAGCGAACAAAATCTTCACACGCCAAGGGCCTGTCGCGGAACTGACGGCCAAAGTGGGACAGGCCCAAGACCCTGGCACGACGCAATCTCTCACCTTCAACAGCAGCAGAAGCAGACAAACGATCGCCGAACTCGGCCTGGGGCTCACGGCCGTTGCAGTCCGGATCCGCCCCGACTTCTACTCCCAGAGCGGGGCCAAGAAAATTGAAGATAGACACAAAATGCAGGAGTAACTCAGCGGGATTGACAGCATCTCTGGAGATAAGCAATGGGTGACGTTTCGGGTTAAGACCTTTCTTTTCAGACTGAAGAAGAGTCTCGACACGAAATGCCACCCATTGCTTCTCTCCAGAGATGCTGCCGATCCCGCTGAGTTACTCCAGCTTTGTGTCCATCTTCAAATGACGTCATGCGCTCCAGACGGCTGTGCATACGCATGAAATCGCGCCTGACCTTCGCTGGATCGTCTCGGCCCAACGCGACCACGAGGTCGCGTAATTTGCGTGCCAAGGACACGTAAGTGGGACAGGTCCTTAAGGGGAAAGTATGCAGATAATTGCACAACCCTAAACAGCATTGATATACAAAGGGATCTTGGGATACATGTCCATAGTTTTCTGAAAGTGGCAATACAAATAAATGTAGTGGCAAAGAAGGTGAGTTTGAATTTAGTTTATTATCATGTGTGCCAAGGCACAGTGAAAAGCTTTTGTTGCATGCTATCCAGTCAGTGGAAAGACAATACATGATTACAATCGAGTCATCCATAGTGTAGAGATACATAATAAAGTGAATAATGTTTAGTGCAAGATAAAGCCAGTATCAAAGATAGTCCAAGGGTCTCTAATGTGGTAGATAGTAGTTCAGGACTGCTCTCCAATTGTGAGTCAGATGGTTCAGTTGCCTGATAACAGCTGGGAAGAAACTGTCCCTGAATCTGGAGGTGTGCATTTTCACATTTCTATACCTTTTGCCAGATGAGAGAGGGGAGAAGAGGGAGGGAGTGTATGGTATGCTTGCCTTCATCAGTTGAGGCATTGAGTATAAGAATCTGGAAGTCATTTTGCAGTTTTGTAGGACTTTGGTTAGGTTGCATTTGGAGTATTGTGCAGTTCTAGTTGACATACTGCAGGAAAGATGTGGAGGCTTTGGAGAGGGTATAGAAAACATGTACAAAAATGCTACCTGGGTGAGAGGGTGTTGGCTATCAGGAGAAGTTGGACAAATTTGGATTGTTTTCTCTGGAATGCTGGAGGCTGAGGGGGAGACCTGATAGAAGTATATAAAATTAGGAGAAACATAGAAACATAAAAAATAGGTGCAGGAGTAGGCCATCCGGCCCTTCGAGCCTGCACCGCCATTCAATATGATCATGGCTGATCATCCAACTCAGTATCCCATACCTGCCTTCTCTCCATACCCCCTGATCCCTTTAGCCACAAGGGCCACATCTAACTCCCTCTTAAATATAGCCAATGAACTGGCCTCAACCATTATCTGTGGCAGAGAATTCTACAGATTCACCACTCTGTGTGAATTTTTTTTTCTCATCTCTGTTCTAAAAGACTTCCCCATTATCCTTAAACTGTGACCCATGGTTCTGGACTTCCCCAATATCGACTTCCCCCTTATCCTTAAACTGTGACCCCTTGTTCTGGACTTCCTCGGGAACATCGGGAACAATCTTCCTGCATCTAGCCTGTCCAACCCCTTAAGAATTTTGTATGTTCCTATAATATCCCCCCTCAATCTTCTAAATTCTAGCGAGTACAAGCCGAGTCTATGCAGTCTTTCTTCATATGAAAGTCCTGCCATCCCAGGAATCAGTCTGGTGAACCTTCTCTGTACTCCCTCTATGGCAAGAATGTCTTTCCTCAGATTAGGAGACCAAAACTGGATGCAATACTCCAGGTGTGGCCTCACCAAGACCCTGTACAACTGCAGCAGAACCTCCCTGCTCCTATACTTAAATCCTTTTGCTATGAATGCTAACATACCATTTGCTTTCTTCACTGCCTGCTGCACCTGCATGCCTACTTTCAAAGACTGGTGTACCATGACACCTAGGTCAAGTTGCATCTCCCCTTTTCCTAATCGGCCGCCATTCAGATAATAATCTACTTTCCTGTTCTTGCCACCAAAGTGGATAACCTCACATTAACCAGAGAAACATAGATAGGATAGACAAACGCCTCCTAGGGTGAAAATGTCAAAGACTAGAAGGCATAGCTTTAAGGTGAGAGGGACAAAATTGAAAGGGGATATGCAGGATTTACACAGAGAGTGCCTGGAATGAACTGCCAGGAATGTTTTGCAGGCATGGTGGCATTTAACAGGATTATAGGTAGGCACACAGATATGCAGGGATTGGAGGGATATGGATCACGTTAGTTAGTTAGTTGGCACCACATTCAGCCTGGACTTTACTCTTCCTGTGCTGAATTGTTCTATATAGTATGTGAACACAAGACATAAAGATCAAGACATTTTCCATGCCTCAAACATCATATTAAACTCCACAGCATCAAAATGCAGGGCTGAAACATCAATATAGGAATGGGAAGGGGAGCCAAAATGGTTAGCAACTGGGAATTTAAGTTGGGCTTGATGGACAGAGTGCAAGCGAGATGGTCAACAATGTAAAGGTCAAGGATGTAAAGGAGGCCATGGTGGGAACATTGACTACAATAGACAAGTTGCACCTGAGACGCTGTCTCACCTGGAAAGGCTACTGGAGTCGCTGGATGGAAGTGAGAGAGGACATGTAGGAATAGAAACATAGAAACATAGAAAATAGGTGCAGGAGTAGGCCATTCGGCCCTTCGAGCCTGCACCGCCATTCAATATGATCATGGCTGATCATGCAACTCAGTATCCTGTACCTGCCTTCTCTCCATACCCCCTGATCCCTTTAGCCACAAGGGCCACATCTAACTCCCTCTTAAATATAGCCAATGAACTGGCCTCAACTACCTTCTGCGGCAGAGAATTCCACAGATTCACCACTCTCTGTGTGAAAAAGGTTTTCCTCATCTCGGTCCTAAAAGATTTCCCCCTCTATCCTAATAGGCCTTTCTCACGGGGCGACTTGACGCAAGAGTTAGCCAGAGTTTAACATTGTGGGAACCTCGTGCGATAACAGTACGGCATTCGTGGACCACCGTGGACCACCGTGGCGCTAACGGCAGGTAATCGTGTAACTTGGTGACTCGGGAGAAAATTCAAGCAAGTTTGAATTTCTCCAAGAGTGACTTGTACACTTGTGGTTGAGCATTGCAACATTATATGGACGTAGTGGCCAGTGCGATATCCGTGCGATATCCGTAATAACTCTTGCGGTTACCGTGGGAACTCCTGCGAACGGTAAACCCGGAAGCTGGACAGAGGGGACAGAAGGTGAGTAAAAAAGGTGTTCTCAATATCCTTTATAAATGTCTGTATGTTAATATGTGTGTCTTATCCTCTTGGGCATTACTTTGTTTCTGTTGGTGGCTCCACATTTTATGATAGCCTGAAGTGTGATAAAGCTTTTACCTCAGCAGTTTGATTGTCAGTGCTTGTTTACCTCATTGTTAAATAAATATATGTTTTACTATCAGATTGATGTCTGCAATTCTTCATTAACACATCACTACAAGATGAATGTCTCTAATGTTATAATCCCTCTCATGCTGAAACACAAAATAGTTGAAGGGAGGTGATATAATCACATTTTCATTAAGTTTCATTTTTGAGTGTTCAGGTCCATCAATTGTTGAGCTATTTAAACGTTTGAAAGTTTCACCTCTCGGTAGAAAATAAAATAAGCCAATCAGCACGGTAAATGTGAGACAAAGTCTTTATTCCTATTTGACAATATAAAAAGACGACTTCTTGCACATATTGAGAGAAGGTGCATCACACCAAACATTTGTCTGTAAAAGGGCCTCGCAAACACGAAAATCAACAAATGAGGCACGCTAGATTATTTTAAACACATTATATTCATTAAATCCGCAACAAGCCTAAACTCAGGCATTAAAAGGGACAATGCAATGTGCTAAATGGCAGGTTTTGTGGACGAACATCTTATAGGAAGCACTTTTCAGAGGACAACACTAGAAAGTCAGCTTATTTGCTGTGCATTTCTGCTAACATGCAGTAGTGTTCCTGTGGTCGGCTACCCATCAATATAGCTGTCCTGCCACGGCACACTCCCCAATTGTGAATTGTAGTAAGCGCAGAGATGGCCTCTTTGCTCTTTCACACCCAGTGAGACTTCCTCTTAATTCTCTTTTTAATTAATCTCTCCCTTCTGCCTTCACGCAAGCGTCCTCGATGCACATAGTGGGCTGCTGCATACAGCGCGTCAATGAAAAAAACCACCATCCTGTACTCGAAACTACTTAGTATAGGCATGTCTCCAAATGAGCCAATTCAACCAAGGGAGGATATTTATAGTGTGTGAAAAGAAAAGTGACATCATTTGTGCCACGTGTAGTTCACAATGTCCATTCAAGATTTAATGGGAAAGCTCGGGAGACGGACAAGTCACTCGCACAAATAACAGAAATGCCGAGTACCGTGGGAACTCTTTATTTACCCCCCGTTATATCGTGTGATATCGTGCTAGACCACGACCACTTCACTCTGGTTACATCTTGCGTCAAGTCGCCCCGTGAGAAAGTGCTATTAAACTGTGACCCCTTGTTCTGGACTTCCCCAACATCGGGAACAATCTTCCTGCATCTAGCCTGTCCAACCCCTTAAGAATTTTGTACGTTTCTATAAGATCCCCCCTCAATCTTCTAAATTCTAGCGCGTACAAGCCGAGTCTATCCAGTCTTTCTTCATATGAAAGTCTCGACATCCCAGGAATCAGTCTGGTGAACCTTCTCTGTACTCCCTCTATTGCAAGAATGGCATTAGGCAATAGACAATAGGCATTAGATCTCCTGCATTTGTTGGGGAAGGTGCCTGGGGAGGGGACAGATTGAGTGGGATGTGATGAATGAACTAGGAGCTACGGGAAGAGTGGTCTCTCCAGAAGGTGGAAGAGGTGG